>NC_136381.1:100736515-100804015 GCF_965140285.1 Lepidochelys kempii | reverse complement strand
CTCCCATGAAATATTTGAGCATTCTTCATGTTTTACAGAAGAAAAATTAGTCTCTCCTGCTGAGAAAAAATGGTCTGCATACAAACAGACAAAGACAAAGGAGAAGTATAGAGCTACACTCAAAGTAATTCTCCAAAAATGTAAAACTTAAATTTAAATGACTATATAAATGAATGTTGATAAAGTAAAATATTAGAAAACTTTAACATAAGTGTCACTACTTCACCCTCTATGTGTGTGTCTTTATACAGACACACACAAACATATTAGTATTATTGGTTTAGCCATAAAACTCCAACAGAACATACTGTACAATAAAATTCTTATCACAGTTGGTAATACAGTTCACTGCTGCTAAAATGCTGTGTAAAATTCTCACTTAGGGCAAAATTTACCCATGGTGTGCAAGGCTCTCAGGAACTATCAATACCCTCTTAGAATGCACAATTTTGGGAGGTCTGTAGCCACATGTGATGCAGAAAGGCCTCTCTGCCATCCTCACATAGGCAGGTATGAAGCAGAGCCCTGGGGGTAGGACACGGGATTTGCATTTACACAATTCATGTGACCCCATCACTTCCAGCAAGCAATGACAAAGAGCTGTGACCACTATTCCATTATGTTAGCTCTGTATTGGGAGCATGGATTCCACCTCACTTACCCACCTGGATTGCAGAAAACTGGTTATTTGGACAAAATTTTGTGAACTAGATTTCGTGAATGTGTGAATTTTTAAGTTGTAAAATCATGCATTTTTTATAAAACGTCAGTGATGTGGTCTAGTGAAAAGCTCACCACTTCCAGGTGAGCCTGGGCTCAGGCTGAAATAAATTTTCTGCCAACGAAGAGTGTTTTTCTCTATGTTTGTGTTTTTAGGGATTTACTTTGTATATTATAGCTACCAAAGAGGCATCAGTTCTGGCAAGTCTGAACAAGCCTATTAAGTCAGGGTACATGAGAATGCCATTATAATAACACTGAAAAATCCATCTATTTTTAGTTTAATAATACTGTATTTAGCATTACATAGCACTTTTTGTCATCTAAATACTTTACAAACATTAACAATTAGTATTTTCACAGTATAATCTAACAAAAGGGTTCTTTTAAAAATACTTTTTAGGAAAACATCTATATAAAACAATTACTAATTTTGTCAATAAAATCATTTTCATAAGCGAGCAGGTGAGAGAAGTATCAAGAATTGTGTACAGTCCCACCAAATGTCCCAATCCAAATCTATATGCTGAACTATAAACAGACTTTCAAATTACTATATCACTTAATCACTGCTTAGTTGCACTAGCGAATGACAAATATAGCTAAACACTTCCAAATGCACAGTAAAAAAAATATCATATCTGTATATCTTTGTGACAGGTCTTCATGCATTTCACATTTCAAAAGTGTGACAGGGATCTTATTTCTAAGATAAATTCCCCTATCTACTTATTTCCTCGTGTATTTATTGTGGATCTAACCTTCTACTACAAGAAATAAATAAGCAGGTTAAGTAGATGCTATCTTTTAACAAATAGTTTCTCCAGACTGTATTACAACTTTATGAATGACAAAATAAATCCCTCATTTTTAAATCTACCAAGACGTATTTTTAACAGAATTGCACCTATTGAACCTCAATGTGTACTCCATTATTCACACACAATAAAAATGTTAAAATAACATAAAAATGACAAAAGCCAGAGAATTCTGAATTAAAGCTGAAACTCCATCTCTAATGAACCCCCAGTGTCCTAGGTGTTGCAATCTGCATGGGATTTTGGACAGTCTTTAAGTTACCATCTTAATATTATTTTAACATATTTTGTATAAACATGTTCTTATTTTCTATTGAATAAAAGAGAGTAAGAGAATGAGAGAAGAATGAGACTGGATGCTGTCGGCGGTCACTCTTGACCTCTAGGTCATTGGCTTCAATCTGATTCAGGTTCACAGTGATTAGAGCTGGCCAAACATTTCTAGAATATTATGTTGTTGTTGTTTTTGTTGAATTTGCCTGTTTTAGAGGTCTCACAATGTTAGCAAAATTGGAGTAATTTAATCTATTTCCACAGTTTTCTTCAAACTTTTGTATGAAAATTATTTTTCTAGGTTGACTGCTCAAATTTTTTGATAGAAATTAAAATTACTTTTTAAATTTTGAACGGTGTTGGTTGATTGTGTTCAGGCACATGAATTCAGTAATACTGGTGCTGTTTTGCTGATTGCCTGTGCTTACCCAATGGTTAGCAGAAGACATTTTGGCTTATTTTTTCTAAGGAAGTGGCAGAATCTCACTTTCTCCAGATAGCTGGTAGCAGCACAGTGGATTTTAGGGCCCTTATCATTCCCTTCCCCCAAGACCAGGAGGATCTATGCATTGCCTGGCAAAGTTCTCCATATGGTCTGGAGGGTTGAACTAAGCATCCAGTTTCTACATTTTTGAGGTTCCCAGTCATCAGGAGTAAGATTTTCATTAACATGTTCAGGTGTTGTCTATTTTAACTCAGAGGTTTTCTTTTATTAAATTTATTTTAAATATTAGATAGTCAGTAATGCTTTGGATTGCAATAAAACTGTGGCATTTTGGGGGGCATTCTGATACCATACAACATCATAGCCTCAGTTTAAAAATTAATTCCTTTACTCCTGCTGCCTATAATTCTAGTTTAAAGTCACTCCTCCACCTCACTGGCTTCTCTTGTGGCAGCTGCCATGACCCTATAGATAAATCAGAAGCCCAAGAAGAAAAATATAACAGGGCCAGCAGCTGGGCCAGAAGTGGAAGCCAACTACTGGCAACACAGTTTTAGGAGGTGTTTGTGTGGATTAATTCCATCCACTTGGGCAACTGGGGCAGATACCACTCTCTGGATGTTGAGAAGAACCTGGGTGTCCCTTATGAGAAGTCACAGTTTTACTCCAGTGCCAGAGATATAAAGCTGTCCCACAATAACAAGAAGCTGCTCTCATTGGGCTGCCATCTGCTCCCACTCAGAGGATAAATGTAAAACAAAGCGGTGCCCTTCAGGTGGTGGCTGGTCAGCCCACTAACTGTGTTTCTTTGTTTGTTGGCGTGTTTCTTTGTTTTTCCAAATACGTAGAGCCTAGTCTGATCCCCAGGCCACTTCTGGAGGTGGAACCAGAGTGCATGCATCCCTAATCAGTTGGGTCCCTAACTGACCTGATGAATATATACTGTACTATTACATAGAAAAAACTATATTAAAAATGCCAAGGTTGCAAAGTTAAGCCTAATAAAAGTTAAGAAATGACTAAGATTGCCCATGTAGCTTTAATTCAGCTGGGCATATGCCTTATGATACAGCCAGAAATTACACAATCACATACTATTTTTTCTACAGGACCTCTGCTTCATTCAGTGCACAGGAGGGACTGGTTCTAGGAATGAATCAGGGCTGTGTAGTGAGGAAGCATGTTGTCTGTTGGATCCCTCCATTTGTTGCCAAAGTTGGAAAGGTCCTACAGACAACAGCCTCATTCACTATATGACCCTGATTTATTCTCTGAGCACCATTCATTCTGTGCACTGAATGAAAAAGGGGTCCTGTGGAAAAACCAGTATGAGAGCATGTAATTACAGATCATATTATAATTCATACACATCAGGAGGCCAAATTAAATTTGCATGGGTAACCTTAATTCTGACATTTCTTAACTTTTGAGTTCTTGACATTGCAACCTCAACATTCTTTTAATATAGGATATTTCTTCTAAAAAAACTGAGTTTTTTTTTTAAAAGCAAACAGAAAAAAGAAAGCTAACAGAGATACTGGTGGCAGTAGTAGCTGTTACCCTTTATGTGAGCCAGCCCCACTAGTGGAGGGCAGTGGCAGGGAGACACACACTTTGTAGCAGGTTTCCCAGTTCCTTGCTGATAACAGACACAGGAAGAGAAGTGTGCGCTGGAAGTTATAAACCCTCCTGGCTCCTGCCCCCTCTCCTTTCTACCTACCAAGCTCCTGTCCCTGTCCCTGTCTCCGTCTCCCACCCCTGAGCAGGCTCCCCTCTGGCTCCAGTCCCTGCCAATCCCCTCTGCTTCTACCTATTCCCTCCCCGCAAAAGATTAAATTTTGCATAATTATAGCACTAAAAGCAGGGTCTTATAAAATGTTAGGCAACCTAAACTTTAGTCGTAGCTACGAACTCTCCCTATAATCTGTCTCCTTCAACAATCCACAATTGCCAAAGATGGCTGACAAGGTATTTTGGAACAAAATTTCAAATGAACAGATTTTTTGGAAGCATGTGTTTTCACACTAGAATCTAATTTTATATGCCAATCTGCAAAAATCTGATGAAAAGCTAAATTTCAAAGACTTGAAAATAATTCCGAATTAACAGGCCAACCCCCCCTCCATAAATTTCACAAATGATTTTTCACCAGTTTAGCCCAGCCACAACAGTAATTGTAATACATACGATAAGTTGCCTATGCAGAATGTTTGGTGATATCATCACAATGAACATGTCTACAACACAAAAACTACCATCAGAAATAGCACCTTTCCTGTAATTTCAATAGATACATTGTGATGCTTCCCAGGAATAGCCAGGGCTGTGAGGCATCTTAGCATGAGGAAACCTTGTCTGTGCCTGCTGTGGGTCAGCTCCTCAACTCTACTGACCACAGGCAACATAAGCACTCTCCTCTAGACCAATGGAGATCTTGCTCTTTCTCTACAGGTTAGTGATGAGCACTGTCCAACCACCAAGTCTTACGAGACTCTCCCTGGAGTACCAAGTCCCTGTTCCACTGAACACTCACCAGGCCATATTCACAGATTCACAACTTCCAAAGAAACAGTGTACCCCAGCTTACCAGTTACATCTCCCCTCACCACTCTGCTTAACACTCAGAACCTAAGATTGTTTATAATGAAAACAAGTAAAAGTGTATTTAGCAAAGTATAGAGATTCAAGTGATAGCAAGTAGAAGTATTAGAAACAAATGGTTACATATAAAACTCATAACATGCATTTGAGAACTAAGACTTACTTATCTAGACACTTTCATGTCTTATAGCGCAATGCTCACCCAAAATCCTTCCAGCGCTTTACAGCCAGGCTTGGTTGTGACCCTCTGTACTTAAGACAAACGTGCTGTTTAGCCTGTCTCCCTAGTGAAGAGACAGAATGCACCTCAGCACCCTCAGCTACACTCAGAAATAAACAGCACAATGAGTTCTTGTAAATCTCCACTCATGAACATTTCAGAATCTCTTGATTAGCATCTGGCTCAGTATGCAAACAGGCATCCATAGTGAGACATATACAATGTCTAAAACGCACATGCCCAGACAGAGAAATAAGCACCCATTATCTCCTGCTTGAAAGGAACCTGAGACATGTCACCTCCTGGTAACCTGCCTCTAGAACATTATTTTCAGAACAGACATATAACTCCCCTAATACAATCTATCCATGCATTTTGCATTATGATGACAAGTGGTCTATTGGCTCTTACTAGAGATTTCATATGCTATCTTTCAATGAACTATTATGCATATATCTAACCCTGAAGATCCCCATAAAATTCCACATGCCCCAGTGCCCTCCACCAGCTGGCACCAAGAGGTTCTTGGAACACATGTGCCAAGGAATGGATGGGTATGGGAAATGAACTACTCTCTTGCCCCTAAACGTATTATAGTAACTGAGGCAAATGACAGGTTTCAGAGTAACAGCCGTGTTAGTCTGTATTCGCAAAAAGAAAAGGAGTACTTGTGGCACCTTAGAGACTAACCAATTTATTTGAGCATGAGCTTTCGTGAGCTACAGCTCACTTCATCGGAGGCAAATGAGCAAGACTACTCACTGTACTCTCTTTGTGCAATATATCTATTGGGCCACTACATTGTGCTGTACTGCACCTATTCTGTGGACTAACAGAATTGTGCTGTGAGCCTGGCACCTATCATCCAGAGTTCCAAATTCAATTTAAAAGAGAAAGTACATTTCTCAAACTGCAGGAGAATAAAAGTTGTTTTTAAAACCAAATCGTTACCCTTATTTGTTGTAATGTATCAATAAGAAGCTGTTACCCTCTTCTGTCTAAGGATATATCTGGATACATTTTAAAACAAAAATTCATCACTGTCACCATTGTTAAGGAAACATTACAATTTTGTTGCTAACAAATGACTGACAAGGGACTGTTTAATACACACAGTTTTTCACATAACTTACTCAACTGAGGCACATTACTAGTTTCTGCATGTGAAGACTGTAGTCTGATGTTTTCAAAAAGGACTACACCTTGGGAAAGTGAGTAGTAATGCCCGCTGATGGACTACATTCCTACAGAAAGGGGCAGGGTGAATTGCATCCACCCATAGAGGGTGGAAACAAAGAGGCAAATTACATTACAGTGGGTCTTTGAAAAGTGAATTTCAGAAAATGGCATAGTTGAGTTCTGCGTTTATTGTCTCTCAAATTTGTTCTGTTTCCAAGTAAACTGATCGATTTCCTAACTGCCAGCCTAGGAACCTCAACCTAGGGTCTTCAAATCAAACTGCTCTTTCTGGCTCCACTGATCAGATTGTGCCCTCTGTTACACCCATGCAATATCACTTTACATTTCAAATGTCTGTATCCCAACTCATAGGGCCAGATCCCAGATACATTGATTTACATGAGCAAAGATTCTGGCCCATAGGTTTGCAGAGGCATAACATGAGCAAGAAGATAATACCCCTTATTCTCTTACAGCTTTTTTGGCTCTGCAATATTAATAGAGGTAAAATGTAGTAAAAGCTTATTTTTTGTTATTTATGACTCTGAAAATACATAGGGAATGGATCTGCTGAGTAAGTAGGTACTATTTTTATACAGTCACTTTTCAGAATAGAATCACACTTTAAACACAAATTTTTTAATTTTTAAAACATTAAACAATTATAATGAACTAGGTTATAAATGAAAGTGGAGCACAGACTATTTTATGTATTGGCCACAGGCTTATGGGCCAATTGAAAGATATGATGCCACCAATAACCCTAACCCCATCATTCCTACCATTGCATTAATGCAAAATGGAAAGTTTATAATTTATCTTCTTCTATGGTGTTGTAATATTCTGTCAATTTTATAACATTAATCTGACAACAGAGCTTTTTATAATATACAATCACTTAAAATAGAGTCATATCCTAATATTTAATGCCCATGAAGGTATGTTTCATTAACACTGTTCTATGAGTTTTTACTAGTACAAATATATAATGTAGAAAAACATTGAACATTTGTGTACAATATTAATGATTCAAACCCCTTTACACCAATAAAACTTACAGTTTCACTTGAACACTACTTTTTCTTTACCTTATGTATCAGAGAATGCTAGAACATAGGGTTGGAATAGGGAACCTCTTGGGTAATTCAGTCTATTGGAATAATGCCATAAAGAGTTACTTTCCCACAGTTTCCATTACATATATCAACTGATGTCCATCACAGATGGCAAACTCCTAACTTGTGACTCAAATCCTTCCACCTGCCCACTTGCACTTCTTTGGTTATTTTAATCACATGGTTAGTTGGCCCCAAATTACTCAGTATGATTTAACAGAGAATGATGATTAATGAAAATCTCGCAAATAATGTGTTCGATGGCTTTGAAATCCATTATTTTAATCAGACTGAACAGGAATCCCAAAACACTAGTAAGTATTCAATGTAGCTGTGCAGAACAATAAAGTTCAGGAAGCCCTGACTGCATCAGAATCATACTATACTTCGAAGAGAACTCATCCATTGTTACCATTAGAATTTAGCATGATCTTAGCAGACAACTGCAGACAACTTCATCTTCCCTGTTGTATTAAGACATGATAATTTGTTGTTGTTTTTCTTTAGGAGGTGAATACTGTGCTCCACACATTTATACCAAATCCATGGGGCTCTCCTAATCTTGAGAAATAAATTAAGTCACAATGGGGTTTGGAAGATCAAGATTCAAACTATAAGATTCTGGATGCCTGTAACCATGGCATCTAGTTGCTCTGGTTAACAGAATTCATCCTGTCTTAGGGAAGAAAAGTTCAAAGTATCTTAGGAAGCAACAGGTGTATGTGAAAAAGGTTGCTTCAAAAGAGTTACTAAGTGGGATTCACACTTCCAGGCTGTCTGCCAGTGCAAATATTGCTTTATGTTAAAAACCAACTAGTTTAAACCAGTAATGTATCAAGAAATAGTGTTGGGTTTTATTTTTACCATTCCACAGAAAAGCTTTGGCGGCGGCCAGGAATTTACTTCAATATCCTTTCTGGAATTAGGGTGGGAGATCATACTGATCAAATAATTTAGCTTGGGGCTATGGTCATCTTTATACTATGGGCTCTTCCCCAGTGGGAAAGTCGGAGCTGATTTTACCTCCCAACATTGTTCTTGATCTTTGCTATCAAAAGGATTTATTTATTCAGAAATCCAGCAGCTATGTTTATTACCTCACTTCTAGATGACAGTGGAATATAAAATACCTTGGACATCCATCTGACTTATATTCAAACAAACTTCTTTGGGATCCCACTAGGCAATTTAATCAATTCACAAGAGCTGAGCTTGTTAAGCAAGGGAATTTATTCACTGAGAGCCAAATCCTACAGTCCTTTCTCAAGTAAGGCTCTGACAAATTCAAGGAGTTGATTTCTTTGCAGCTAATCTCATCAATAAAATTATTAATGCGCTTGCTTGCAGGAGCAGGCCACTAAATAAGAGTTTCATTGAGTATGAACTTGAGGATTCAAGCCTTAAGCAGTAAGGTTTCCCATGAAAAGTCTTCCTTCCAACATTAGCTTGAATTTGTGGTCTATATAATCGGTTATATTGCTGACAAATAAATGTTACCACACAGGGGTAACAAAATAACCTTCTTTCTTGCTGGATTTTACCTATTCCATGTTCAAAAGGTATCTACTATTTTTAACAAATTAAGCCCCTCTCTGTTGATTCTGTTCATATTAACAGCTGAAGATGGACAGCATTTCTTTGCACAATTAGTCACCAGAGGCTTGAGTGTTATTATTTTTGTATCTTTTCCACGGTGTTAGTGTCATCTACTGTTTGTCTGTATCTACAGTAAAGAATGAACAATGATAGATGTCAGGGATATCTATTGCAAGTTCCTATACAATAAAATCTAAGCTATTAAATTGCCCCTCCTCCAGTAAATTCCATCTTTAATAAAATCTTTACAGAAAAAAAATATTTTTAAAGCAAGATTATTTAAATGTGATGAGGAACAGTGTTTTGGGTTTTTTGTTAACATAAGACAACAGTTTAATTTAGGTCATAATGACATCAGAGACATATTTATTGCCATCTTTATTCCATCCAACAAAGCTTTAATCTGTGACAAGCCTAGGCTTGTAAAACAGCAGAGTGGTATGGTATCAGAGAAACTACACTATGCCATATATTTTTAACAAGCTTGGTGTCAAGCACACTACATTTGCCAAAATCAAGGAGAAAGAAGAGGTTATTTTTTGTTGTTTATGTTTTCAGTTTATATTTACAGCTGAAATAGACTTTGAAAATTCCTATAAAGATTTCAAGTACTGAGAGACATCTGTTTTTATGTGGTCATAGATGATAGAAGTGCCATTCTTTTTATGATATTGACAATCAGGCCACACCCTCAGTTTTGCAAAGTAAGATGTATGGGAATTAAGGCACATTTCCATCAGCTGCAGAACTCATCTGGGACTGGAAGGGTTTCAAAACTCAGTGGGATAAATGGCTTATCTTGGAAGAGGTCGAGAGAGGCAAACAAGATTTTAGCACTTGTTGGAGAGAGGTCAAAGTGGTAGTCATTACCCAGGGAGGACCAAAAGGCTTTCCCTCTCCCTCAATTAGATGTCACTTTCTTTGTACTGCTGATGTCATGAATTTATTAGGTCTCGCTAGTCATCCAAGAGTCACACCTGAATTATTAATGTGTTAAAAAAGAGAAGGAAGAAAGGAAATAAAACAACAAATTGGGAAAAACACAAAAGAAAACAAAAAATTCACTTTTCAGGCCTTCTTTATAAAATATAAAGAAGCAAAAGGGTAAGAAGGCAATGGATGTGGTTTAATTAGGCCACAACTTTATTTAATTAAAATATCTGGGAATACCGATCCAGCAACAAATTGTACAGTGCATGTCTTCATCCTTTCCTTAATCATTTTCATATAACGCCAAAGCAGGTCCCAGTGACTCTGCTCCTGGGACTCTATCACCCTCTCATCACATGAAATGAAAGGGGATCATAAAACAAGAAGGGTTGGCTCCCTGTTGTTCCAGACATAGGAGCTCCACCCCATTCTCCTCAGCTCCCTTAAAAGGGGGGTTGGCTACCAGTGTATGGGACGTAGAAGCCCCAGTCCCCCCTTACTCAGCTCCCTTAAGAGATGATTTCCCTCAAATCCTTTTCCAATCCATTTTATCCAATAAGCATAACCCTTCCACACAGAGTACCTGCACTGGACATCTGTCACAAGTTTTGCATACTAAGTTATGTCATTATAACCTAACCCACACTACTGCATCCCACCAGGTCCCAGATTTGCTGTGGGGAAGGTGAAAAAACCCACTTCGCCTTAGCAATGAGTGAAAAAAATCCTTCCTAACCCCCCCCCCCCACCAAAAAAAAAGAAAAGAAAAAAGGCAACTAGCATAATGCCCACAGAGGATCAAGAAAGAATGTGGCCCTTTTGTCAAATTCACGAGTGGGTGAGTGCTGCAAGCCCAACCCCAGTAAAGGAGGGCCTCTCCAGGTCTGAATGGGATACAAACACCCACTCTTCCAGTTACCAGGAAGGAAAATGCACCGACTTCTCCTGACTTGGCCCCAACTGCTTCCTGCCCTTCCTGTCCATCCCTGTAAACTTTCCTCCTAATCCCCACCTTGTTGTAAGAAGCCCTTAAAATGGAAATACCCCTTTTCCCCCAGGTAGCTGGACAAAGACCTCCTCAAAGGTTGCAGTGAGCACGGATTTTACATCTACAGGTGACTTCTAAAATTAGTCTAATTTTTTATATTTCTTTGTATTTATTTTGCATTGTATTTAGATAAATAACTTTACAGCTGAAATTCTTGTGAGGCATTACCAAACTGTACTGCTACTGTGTATGACTTCAATGCAGTGTCAGGATAAGAATACATCTACCTTGCAATAAAAAACCCACAGCACAGCTGTGGCTGGCCCAGGTCAGCTGACTCAGGCTATGGGGCTAAAAATTGCAGACCAGACATTCAGGCTTGGGCTGGAGCCCGAATATCTACACTGCAATTTTTAGCTCTGCAGCCCAAGCCCCCTGAGCCCAAGTCAATTAATCCAGGCTCTGAGACTCAGTGCCATGGCTTTTTTATTGCAGTGATGCGGCAGCAATGCAGTACCGGTATGATTTTACTAAGGTGAGATCATAAGACAAACTCAATTTGAATCAAATGAGTACAAATGCAATTTTTCTAAGTGTGATCTTACTATAACAAATATTATCTTACTATAATGTGATGTTTTAATTATTGGCCCAATCCAACCTCAACTGAAGTCAATGAGACTCTATTAAGTTCCATATTCATTGGCTCCAGCCCGGTGTGATGTGGCTATAGCTACAGCAAAATAACTTTGTTTAAAGAGACATGGTAAGGTAAACATTTTTTTCTTGGTTGTATTATTAATAACATCTTAGTTTATTAAAAACAGAACTTTTAAAATTTCATTCACTTTTCACCATTTAACTATGTGTTTACTTATTGAATTTCAATGATGATGCAACCATGCCAATCTTGCTACAACATGGACTTTTTTATTTCACGCTTCTTGTTAAAATGTTATATTAATACAAGATGATGATCTGAGTATACTGTGATAATATAAATCATACATATTTCATCAAAAGTAAAATGCCAACAATGGTACATTTTAAAACAATAAAAAATAAAATTTCTAAATTATATCCCACAAACTGATGAGAAACTGGATTTAAAAAAACATTGAAATTGCATATTTGTATACAGCAACACAGCCTACAAAAGTTCAAAGATTTTTATATAGCATCTATCACTGATTTTTATATAGAGTCCATCACTACGGTACGAGCAGAAGCTTTCTTCTCAAAAGGTTAACCCTTTGAAATGAAACGGGACCTTTAGTTCTTTCAGCACATAGAGAGTGCTCCATTACTGTTCTCTTCCTCTTTACTAGTAAGCAGGGGAAAAGTCTCACTGAAGTAATGTGTATTTTTAATTAAGATGCAATCATTCTGACGTTGTGATTCTTAGGGCATACTTATGATTTTAAAAATGCAATTTTCAGTCTAAACATAATCCAAAAAGCTCATAACACATTTGCACAAAAAAGTATGCTTTTAACTAATGCTCATTTATGGTGCCCATCATTTTAGGACCAGTAAGTACAAGAACAATTGGCTTGACATACAGAAATGTATCCCACTGCCAGATATGTTCCTCTACTAGGTCACCCTTCTAGGATGTCTTACCTTTTGATGAACTGGAGACTAGTTTAACTAAGAATATTCCTTTAAAAGCCTTAAAATCAGGACAGACAGACTTTCAATGTTTTGTAAAGTAAATTTCATTATTATTTAAACAAACAATTAATTTGAAGCATGGACCTTTAAAAAACAACATTTTAAACTGATGTTACTGAATTACAACAATTCTAGAAGTCTATGTCTTTCTTTAAAGAACTATTTGCATTTTCAGTGTTCCATCTCATATCATCAGATTGTCAAAGAGATGGATTTTCATTCTGGCAGTTTATTATTCTTATTAAATTATATTTTAGACACATTCAGTATTAAAATATATTTTTACTCTCCTTTGGAATTAGAGACACTTAGAAGATGCAGAAGATTAGATATAATTAGAAGATTAGAATAGATTTCCTACTATATTGCAGTTTTCTTTTTAAAGTAACTAGTTTTTTTTAGGTAGCATACAAAACATTTACAAAAATAATGTATCCATGTTACTGCATCTCCATAGCAAAGATTTTTCATTTGCTCAGGGTTAGACCATGATCTGTCTAGTTACTGACCACAGATTAAATAAATCAGCAATATACATAGTCTGTAATCATTTTTGAATCAATTACCATGGTTTAACTACTATACAGTCAATCATTTTCCACCTCTAGAACAGGCTACTTTCCAGGACAAGGTTCAGTATGACAAAATATTAGAAAATGCTATGATATTACCTTGATTTTAATTAAAGAAAGACACTAACCCCATTCTTAATTATGATACTGATATTTTCAAAACTTGTTTTAAAAAAACATAATTACATATGGTTGTTTTTGTATTACTTTGCTTATTTTGTCAATCAATCCATGCAATTTGCCTTTAAAGTGTTCTTTTCGGTAGCTGTTATTAATATACCAAAATACTGAAATTTGAAAAAGTTATTCTATCCATTTTCCCAAACTATAGGTTGAGCATGCTAAATACACTTCATCCTCTTCATATAGTTATCCTAAGGTGTTGTCTGCTCTTTTAGCTGGAAGCAAACCTGCAGTAAATTCCTATTTATCTCCTTGCCAATCAAGGAGCGAATAACTGACAGTTACAGAGCCTTATCTGGGACTCCTGTCTGTGGTGCATTCTGCTAAGTGATGTCATTGCTCTAGCACAAGAAAATAAGCAGATTATTACAGTGACCAGAAGCAAACTAAACATTTGGATTTTTGCATGGACAGATTTACACACTGTCTGTCAGATAAAGCACAGTTTGCCTGCTGCTTACACAACAAGAATGTGCCTGACAGCTTCTTCCCAGCTTTAGTATCTGATTACATAAATAGGCCATTCCCTACCATTCCTAAAGACTGACAGTCTGTCTTAGTTTAAAGAGCAATATCTATCAGCTTTTCTGTCTTGGACACCAGTCTGATTAACATCAGGGAACTTCCTGGAGGTCCAATCAGTTGTTTTTTTCTTGTACTTGGGATAATATAAAAACTTATGGCCACAAGAAAAAGAAAAGGCACATTATACATTAAATAAATTACAAATGATGGGGGCAAATCCTGTAATCCTTTAGTCAGGCAAAACTCTCATTGATCTTTCTGGGATTTTTGACTGAGTAAAGACTGAAAAACTGAGTTGTATAAGCTCAGGAAGCTACTAAGTTTAAAGCATATATATATATATACACACACACACACACCAGAGCTAGTAAAACACTAGGAATGGCTAATTACCTCTCCACGCATACAAGAGAAAACTAGCTTTTGCATGTGGAAGCCTCATAAATTCAGTAGTTTTGTTTTTTCAAGTTTGCAGTTGCATTTACCAAATTAAACTTGAAAACTGTCATACTGAGACCTTCCTAAACCTTATGTATTTAATTTTATTAATTGCACAACAGTTAGCCTGTTTTAATTATTCTACTTTTCCAAATCATATCTAAATAAAATAATATTTTACATTAACCTATTAATATTTTTAATGTACAACCCTGAAAAATATATTCATTTTTTTCCTAGCTAACTGTATCTGGGTATTAATGAATTTATTTGTAAAATGGTTCTGAGCACTGAAAAGGGTAAGCACATAATAACTCTTTTGCTTACAATGGTAAACAATCACAAGTCATAACCACAGTATTGTTCCTAGTTATTTCAGCTATAACTTGCAAAGCTTCATAACCAGACAAACCAGATGAAATATGTTGCTTCAGGTCTACTCTGATGGATCCCTCTGAAATATCCACATTATTGCTTTTATTTTATTATGTACCACACTTCATAACAGTACACTGCAGAGTACAATAAAAACTGCACCACACTGCTTTAAGTACTTATTAAATAGGTCAAAAAGTTACCATAACAAATAACTTGCTCTACTCAGGGTCCATTAATAACACATCTTGTTGTGACTCCAAAACAAAAGTGGGGGAAGAATGAATGCTACAGAAACCCCTATAATTCTGTTCTCTTATTTTTCAAGTTTCATTTAAACAGCATCGTATTATCCATAGAATCTTTCATACAACTGGTATCCTAAAAAATTAGAACTGGATCCAAGCTGCAAAGCGGAGAACTAGATATGGATCTGGATTTTTGGAGGAATTCTGATTCAAAATCTTGGTTCAGCACATAGTAGAGAGAGACAAAACAGTCACAAAGCTCAGTGCCAAACTGGGATTCCAACTTCGCTAATGTTGGGAGCATTCTGATCCAGGATTTTGGTTCAGGCCCATCTTTACAAAACATTTTAGAGTTATAATAATACTCTTAATAAATTATGTTAAAAATGTTGGCATGAAAACTGCAAAGAAAAAAATAAGAGGCATAGGCATGGGAAAAGATGTATTTGCAGATTCTATTTGATGAGATATGGAAAGGAGATGCAACAGGGAAGTACAGGAAGGTAGTTCAGAACATAAGGAGCTGCAGAGGAGAATGGTCTCTTATCTGCAGGGGCCAGATTGTATAAGAGGACAGAAAGTAGGTCCTGCAAGATGAACACAGGGAGCAAAGGCGAGACTAAAGGGAAACGAGGTCCATAAGGTACACTGGGGCATTAATTAAAATAAAGCAAGAAGGGAAATTTTGAACTAGAAGCTGAAATGACTGAAAGCCATTGTTGTGGGAGAATGTAGTTATGTCGTCATACTTCCGGTATGTATGAATCAGCGGCCTTCTGCTCATACTAAATCTGGAAGATTTAGCCAGGACATAGATAAGAGAGTTGTACTAGTGAAGATGTGAGGACATGAAGGCAGAAATCTGGATTTCATCAGAAATAGAGGAAGGGCGGGGGTAGACAACAGGCAATGCTTAAGAAGTGGCAATAGGCAGATTTACAGACAGCTGAGATGTGGGAGAAGGAGAGTTCATGGTCAGGGATGATGTTAAGGTTACAGACAGTGGAGAATAATGATAAGCCTGAATGAGGAGACATAGCTGTATTTGAAGATGCTACTTGCTCAAGGGAAGCAATTCTGTCTTAAACAAAATAAAAGACCTCTGGTAGAAAAAGGAATAGACAAAAACACATAATAGTACCACAAAACTGATGCATCAATATAAATTAAATTTTAAACATGTACTGTATACAGTAGAATGGTTACAATTGATAAAACTGTGTCTTAACTGAAAGGAGCTGAAGCTACAGATGACCTCTCTATTTTTACAGTCTCGTTTATTTATGGAATAAAGAGTCAATTTTATGTAATTTCAAAGTTCAATTGCAAAATAAAAAGCTCATTTATTTAAAAGTGTGGAACTGAAAAATGCTCTGGAATATCTGTCTTTAAACAAGTACAATGCATACTGTGATTGCCACTGTTATTTTTCTAGAGATGTTACGTCTTTGGACATCTGTGACACAAATGAAGCAAAAACTGAAACTTGCCACAGATCTAAATTGGCTCTTTACACTGATGCGCAAACAAACAAAGTAAGTGGTTGTTTTAAAAAGAGAACAGGTGGTAGGAAATAAGTTTTAGCTACTAAAAAGTAATTCAATCATATGTATCTGAATCTGATAAAAAATCAGCAGTTTGAAACAAATTACTCATAAATCACATTAATAAGTGGGGTTTTAACTATCTGTAGCATGTAGAATATTAACATCTGATGTGCCTATGAATAGTCATTCCTACTAGTATACATTAAATGTTGTAATTGGTTTAAATCAGCATGGGCCATCTGTCTTTAATACTCTTATTACAAGGCAGTAAGCAGAGAACTATTAGAGCTGCAGTATAAGCTGTAAGATCTTTACTCGTTCTTAAATCATTTAAAAATAATGAGAGCTTTAGCCTTTATCTAATTAACAAGTGCCTTCTTTGAATTAGAAAAACTGTATCATTTAGCCCACGGTTGTTTAGTAAATTGGCTTGGTGGCATGTAAGCTAATGCAGGGTAGCAGTTGCAGTGTCTTGTTCCTGGCTTCTTATTACTTGAATTATAATTCAATGATCACCTTAGATCACGGGCTATTCATAAATCAGAAGCCTGACATCAGATGAAAAATTGTATTAATATATGAAACTTATTATATAGTACAAACTGCTCTCTTGATAAATTACATTGTTCAGGCTTGACAATGATTGCATTTAAAACATTATTCCTGTTTGCTGTTTTACAGACTGAAACCTCTTCATGAAAAATTTACAATGCTCCTCTGTGTTTTGGAGTCAGAGGGCAATAGTAGCAAATGGCAGACATAACACCATACTTTAGATTTGCTGGCAGCAGCAAAGGACAGAAAACACTTTTAAGTGTAGGAAAAAAACCCTCAGCTGCATTCTTAGCATCTACATTTCTAGCTTTATGAAGATGCTAATTGTCCTCTGCAGCAGAAGCACAGTAAATAATGAAATTTTAATTTCAGCTTTCTGGATTGCTTTCTCCTCCGATATAGGTGCATGTTTCACAGAAATTTATAGCTTTAGAGGAAAAAAATAAAGGGGAAAACCCATGAAGTTTAATTTGAACTGAGGCCGAGCTACTTAGATGATGCGTTATGACAAATGCTTTTTGCCAAGGCTGACTGGGTTACTCATGCTGTAGTTCCATATTATTTACATTAATTACATGAAGGCTGCTTTGTTAATGGTACATTCTGGTGTGGGTCGCAGCATGATATGCTAATGATCTAAGAAAAATCTGCATCTCCAATATTTATGATAATTTGTAAGAGGAAATAGAATTGCCTTTACTTCTTTTTCTTCAACGGAATAAAAAAAATCAGTATAAGAACAATTTTGCTCATGGTAGGGAGAAAAAAGTTCTAATCAGCAAGCCATTTAAGTGTTATAAATGGAGGAAAATAATCTATTGTTTTGGATCTTGTCATACCCTTTGACAAAGTGATAATATGGTATTTCTCTAGATTTCTTGCACTGTGAAGGTTATATCAAAATGAATGGAATGAAGTAAAAAAATGAATTAAAACTCAAACTTTCTTCTTGCTGTAATGCTTTCCAACGTCAGCAGCAAATATACAGCAATGCATTTAATTCAGAGTGTGCTCAAGTTTATGAAATGGAAGCGATATTTCTACACCATTATATACTACTTGGGGGAAGCGGATACTCTTTCTGTCCATTTTGTGGTATTTTTAAGCCACATCAAATAAAAAAAGAGAAGAGAATAACATAAGATAACATTTCATTTTGCATTCAAATACTCTAAAAATAAATACTAAAACTGGCATTTTACTTGTTTTGTAGCCCTAGTTAGTTATTTTCCAGAAAAAATATTGCAACATATTCAGCAAGTACTCCTATTTTATTTGGAATACGAGTTCTAAATTGTGTCACAGAAACCACAGGGATGCTTCAGATCAGACAACCATCAAAATAAGGGCCTGTACTTTCAACTCTTCATCAAGCAAGCTGCACTTACTCAAAGATAGTACACTTGATTCAATTGGAATTACTCTTTTAAGGTAACTTGCTTGAGAGTAAGAGTTGCAATCCAATTAATGTGTTGTTTCTATACAATTTGTTATTTCCAAACCAATAAACTGGGATTAAAGATTGCCTTTTGTAGAGATCGACCATTATGAGGGTAAGAGCTACCTAGATCAGTAGTTCTGGGGGTGCTGGGAGGTCTTCTGGGGGTACATCAATTCATCTAGATATTTGCCTAGTTTTACAACAGGCTACGTAAAAAGCACTAGCGAAGTCAGTATAAACAAAAATTTCATACAGACAATGACTTGCTTATACTACTCTATATACCATACACTGAAATGTAAGTACAATATTAATATTCAAATTGATTTATTCTATAATTATATGGTAAAAACAAACAAATTTTCAGTAATACTGTTCTGTGACTCTTTTGTATTTTTGTCTGATTTGTAAGCAGGTAGTTTTTAAGTGAGGTGAAACTTGGTGGTATGCAAAACAAATCAGACTCCTGAAAGGGGCACAGTAGACTCGAAAGGTTGCAACCATGGTTCTAGATTGTTTGTGACTTCCCTTCTGTATTACATTTTTGTTGCTTCAGTGGCAATGCTGCAAAAAGTTTAGTCACCTTTTTAAATCAGTGACTCGCAGCTAAGATAGATATGCATTTTCAGGTTTTCCGTACAACTACTCCTTATTTTATTTCATAGACAACCATTTTAATAAGTGCCCTTGTGATGGGGTGTACAA
Organism: Lepidochelys kempii; assembly: GCF_965140285.1. Taxonomy (NCBI): domain Eukaryota; kingdom Metazoa; phylum Chordata; order Testudines; family Cheloniidae; genus Lepidochelys; species Lepidochelys kempii. The sequence continues at coordinate 100,784,867 of NC_136381.1, read as the reverse complement.
CCCTGCACTGGGTCAACATGACCTGACCAATCACTGTGGGTCCAGGAGACCATGCTCCCTCACCCTGCTGTGCATGCACTCGGTGGAAGGGACAGATAAAAGGAGATAGCCCCACTCAGTCTGGGCTGGCTGAGGAGGAGGAAAGATGTATGCTACAGACTCCTGCAGAGACTGCAACTCTCCAAGCAGTGGAAACCATGGACCCAGACGATGCTGCAGAAGACCAAACTGAGGGCTCGCTCTGCCCTGTCCAGAGGGTCAGAGTTGCCCAGCTGTTATAGCCGGCCCCAACCAGAAGGCTTAGGGGTCATAGACTGCTTGCTTTGCTCTGCCCCAGCCAGGTATTGCAGACTGACTGTTTTCTCTATCATCCCTAGAGGATCAGAGCTCTGCAACTGCTATTGCCTGCTTTAGCCAATGCCCTGGGAGGCACAGACTAAGTGATTGCTGGGTCTCCAGCAGGGGTCCTGAGCCCCCGTCATTGAAATTGCCAGATCCATCAGGGAATCCTCATGATTGGGTGACGGGGTGTACCAACCCCACATTGGGTCAACTGGAGTGGCCCAACTCAACACACTGCGTCCCCATCCCCCGCCCCCCCGGTGATAGCCATATTTATGGAGAAATACATAACCAAAGTGCAGGCAAGTACTTGGTCTTGGTCACCATTTTATGTGAACTTTTGTTGTTTCAGCTGAAGAAGCAAAAGACACAGTATATTATGTCTGATTGACTTTCATGCATATTGATCTTGATGTAGAGTATGAGTTGCACTTTCAATTCTTCAGTACAGTACCTGTTAGTATCAACTATTAACACCATGGATTCTATCCTGTGGCTAATTTAGCAACTCTAAATTCCCATATATAGCAACCAAACACCTTTCCTATTAGTCAGAAAAGTGGCTGTGTAACAAGTGGCTCATTTGAATTCCAACTGCTAAATGGACAGGATCAGCCAAGGATGGAAGAGAAGAATTCCTCATCATGGCATGGGACCTCAGTTATTTTAGAGTGACTTAAATCAACTGAAACAATGAGCAGTCCTTGTGGCACTTTAGAGACTAACAAATTTATTGGGCCTAAGATTCTGGCTTCTGGCTCTGTCAATCTGTTTCTTCACTTCACCAAGTTGAAGAACAGATTGACAGAGCCAGAAGAGTACCCAGAAGTCACCTACTACAGGACAGGTCCAACGAAGAAAGTAACAGAATGCCACTAGCCATCACCTACAGCCCCCAACTAAAATCTCGCCAGTGGATCATCAAGGATCTACAACCTATCCTGAAGGACAATCCCCCACTCTCACAGACAGCGAGACAGGCCAGTCCTCGCTTACAGACAGCCCCCCAACCTGAAGCAAATATTCACCAGCAACTACACACCACACAACAAAAACACTAACCCAGGCACCAATTTCTGCAACAGACCCCGTTGCCAAGTCTATCTGCATATCTGTTCAAGGGATACCATCATAGGACTTAACCACATCAGCCACACCATCAGGGGTTCGTTCACCTGCACATCTACCAATGTGATATATGCCATCATGCGCCAGCAATGCCCCTCTGCCATGTACATTGGCCAAACTGGACAATCTCTATGCAAAAGAATAAATGGACACAAATCAGACATCAAGATTTATAGCATTCAAAAACCAGTAGGAGAACACTTCAATCTCCCTGGACACGCAATAATAGACTTAAAAGTGGCAATTCTTCAATAAAAAAACTTCAAAAACAGACTCCAATGAGAAACTGCAGAACTGGAATTAAATTGCAAATTGGACACTATCAAATTAGGCCTGAATAAAGATGGGTCACTACAAAAACTAATTTCCCCCACCTTCTTGTCAACTGTTTGAAATTGGCCACTTTGATTACACTGGCCTCATTACCACTACAAAAATGATTTTTCCTCCTTTGATATTCACTCCCTTTTTGTCAGCTGTTGAGAATAGCCCACTTCCACTTAACTGAATTGGCTTGTTAGCACTGACCCCCCACTTGGTAAGGCAACTCCCATCTTTTCATGTGCTGTGTATTTATACCTGCTTACTGTATTTTCCACTCCATGCATCTGATGAAGTGGGTTTTAGTCCATGAAAGCTTATGCCCAAATAAATTTGTTAGTCTCTAACGTGCCAGAAGGACTCCTTGTTGTTTTTGCTGATACAGACTAACACGGCTACCACTCTGAAACTTAAATCAACTAAAAACTTGGTGTAACCAGAATGTTTTTACACTAACCTCATTGGCTAATTCCTATTTGGGCTAAGCCAAGAGTCATATAAGAAGTGCCCTGAAATTTCTATAGACCACAATTGGTGAAGACATTAGTTTTATACCCCAGTGGACAGATGGTGAGTCAGATTCTTTCCTCCCACTCCAGCCCTAGCCACTCCCTCAGTGTAAAGGAACTGGGCAGCTGCTGTAAGCTGTCAGGAAAGCAACTGGGATTTCCCTTGCAAATGTAAATCTTCATGTGACCTCTATACCACTGTCCAAATAAAGGCTGTTTTGTAGGCAGAAGGGGCAGAGTTCACAGGGGTTCCACAATTCCAACCAGTGTATCAACTATGGGGGGAGAGGGACTGTTACAAATATGTGCTTGTTAGAGCAGTCACATGGCTGCTGACAGCCCCTAGGTTTGGAGAAAGCAAAGAAAGCTGAAAGATGGTTATCCAGTCTCTTTTTTAAAACCTCCAGAGAAGACTATTCCATGACTTCCCTTGTCACTTTGTTCCATTGTCTTACTTTCTTACAGTTAGGAAGTTTTTCCTCAGATTTAATCTAAACCTGCAATGCTGTAGTTTGAACCCATTGCCTTTCATCCTGCCCTCTGTGGCAAGAGAACAATTTTTCTCCATCTTTCTACGGCTGTTTTTCAAGTATTTGAAGACCACTATCATGTCCCTTCTTAATTTCCTCTTTTCCAAATTAAACATACTCAGTTAATTCAGCCTTTGGTCATATGACTTGCATTCCATCCCTCTGATCATCTTTGTTGCTCACCTCTGGATCCTTTCCAGTTTCTCTACAACCTTTCTTTACAGCAGTGACCAAAATTGGACAGAGTACTCTAGTGGAGGCCTAACAAGCGCCGAGTAGAACGGTACTATCGCCTCCCGTGACTTGTGTGCTATGCCTCTGTTAATGTAACCCAAAATTGCATTTGCTTTTTTGCAACAGCATCACATAGAATCATAGGACTGGAAGACACCTCAAGAGGTCATCTAGTTCAGTCCCCTGCATTCATGGTAGGACTAAGTATTAAACCACCCCTGACATGTGTTTATCAAGCCTGCTCTTAAAAAATCTCCAGAGATGTACATTCCATAACTTCCCTAGACAATTTATTCCAGTGCTTAACTACCCTGACAGGTAGGAAGTTTTTCCCGATGTCCAACCTAAACTGCCCTTGCTGCAATTCAGCCCATTGCTTCTTGTCCTCTCCTCAGAGGTTAAAGAGCACAATTTTTCTTTCTCCTTCTTGTAACAACCTTTTATATACTTGAAAACTGTTATCATGTCCCCTCTCAGTCTTCTTTTCTCCAGATTAAACAAACCCAATATTTTCAATCTTCCCTCATAGGTCATATTTTCTAGATCTTTAATCATTTTTGTTGTTCTTCTCTGGACTTTCTCCAATTTGTCTACATCTTTCTTAAAATGTGGCACCCACAACTGGATACAATACTCCAGTTGAGGCCTAATCAGCATGGAGTAGATTGAAGAATTACTTCTGTCTTGTTTACAACACTCCCCAGATCCCTTTCTGCAGTACTACTTCCTACAATCACTTCCCATTTTGTATGTGTGCAATTGATGGTTCCTTCTTAAGTGGAGTACTTTGCATTTGTCCTCATTGAATTTCATCCTACTTACTTCAGACCATTTCTCCAGTTTGTCCAGATCATATTGAATTTTAATCCTATCCTCCAAAGCACTTGCAACCCCTCCCTGCTTGGTATCATCCACAAACTTTATAAGTGTACTCTCTATGCCATTATCTGGCTGCTAGTGATCACCCCTTCATCCTCCAGGTATTTGCAAATTGAATGTTTTATACATTGCTCTACTAAGTTCCTAGGTATTGAGGTCAGGCTGGCTGGTCTATAGTTCCTTGGCTCCTCTTTTTTCAAGATGGGCACTATGGTAGCCTTCTCCAGTCTCCTGGGACTTCACTTGTCATCCATGAATTTGCAAATATTATTGCTAGTGCCTCCAAGATTTCTTTAGCTAATTCCTTCAGCACCTTGGGGTGAACAGCATCAGGTCCTGCTTACTTGAATTCATTAAAATTAGTCAGAAGATCTTTGACATGTTCTTTACTTATCTTCATCTGCATTCCTTCCCCTTTGTTGTCTATGATAGCTTCACTAATCGTCCGGTCACATTTTTTTTTTTTGTATGAAAACTGAAGGAAAGAAGGCATTGGGCAGCTCCACCTTCTTATCATTTTCTGTTACCAGTTCACTTTCTCCACTGAGCAGCGGACCCACACCAACCCTGATCTTTGTTGTCTGACATACTTGTAGACCCCCTTTATGTAGTCCCTAATATTTCTTGTCAGCTGCAACTCATGTCATGCTATACACATTCACACATAGGTCAAAATATTGGCGCAACTTAGGCCTAAACCTTTAAAACATGTTGAATAGCAGATGCTGGTTTTGTGTTTCACACAGAAATGTAGATTGAATAACTAGCTAATATTAACCACAAACTCTTATCTTTTTCTTCTATTTTATATTTTTACACCTAAGAATTTGTAAGGTAATAATGTTATTACTAGATAAATAAATCTAAAAGGTGCTAATTAAGATTTAAGAAACTATACCAGAAAATTACAGCTGTCTAAAGTATTAAGTTACAGACCCCTTCAAGTTGCCTAGGCAACATGACCACAAAATATTGCAAACAGAATATGATTAATAAGATTTATATATGAAATAACTAATCTTTAAATTATATCTAACTAGTTGTTTGTTTTGCACTACAGAAGCTGATATATTCAAATAGTATGTTGAGAAGACAACGTGAAGTCTAAATCTTCAAGGTAAATCAGCCAAAATGTTATAAGGCCATAAGTCCTGATCAACCATATGATTGACAATTGCTTAGAGAAAAAGTTTTGCATACACAGTAATCTACTGAGGTGTAAGGAATAATCAAGTACTGGCACAAAAGTATGTACTGCAGTTCTGTATGATTTTGTTAACTGTTATCTCCTACTGGTGGGTGACCAAGCAAATGAGTCAAATTACTTTATATTGCTGCATGATTAACTACTAAACAAGGAGAACACCATCAAGGAGCATGAAGAGATTTTACATAAAAATTCTGTTTTAACTTCAAAATGGATATTTCTACAGACAGCTAAAAGTGCAGATGGAAAGGGGAAAGCTGGCAAAAGGACCAAAGCGAAGAAGGGGTTCAAGGAAAGTAATTTGCCCAAAAGGGACATAACTTGTATCCTGATTGGACATTTCAAATCTTTGACAGAAACCTGGGTCTCTTTCTGACTGCCCAACATCATCAGCTTTGGAGGAGGAACCAGGCTGTATCCCCGAGCAGAAAATGTATAAAAAGCCCTTTGTTGTTCAACTTGCTGTTCCCTAAAGCTGGGACGTCTCAACAAGAGAGAGACTGTGAGTAGGACTGTCATCATCTGACCATTGAGAGCTCCTTCTGCTTGGTAAGATCTAAAGACAAACACCCTATTAACTCCATCTTTCAAAGTCCTATCTAGGAGACCATTGCAAAATCCAGAAAGAGACTAGGAATACATCTGTCATAATGCCATGAATGAATCATCTGAATGATCTCTATCTTGAGAAACCAGTAAACTGTAAAGTTGAACTGGAAAATAAACCTTCATGCCAGCTGCAATTGATAAATAGAAAAATAATTTGTATATGTGTATTTTTGTTCACCCAAGTGATGACGTGTTTATGTTAAGCTACATGCTTCCCAGAAAGTATGTACCAAGTTAAAATCTTCTGGATGATTAAAATGCATGATGTGTACTTGTATTTTACTAACAAGTTTAATCTTAATTGTCTAAAAGTTACGCTAAATCAATAAGTAATTGAGAGTGTTGAGGCTGGAGAAAGTCATTGCACTGATTAAGCCTAATATATCTGTGAGAAGTGCTGAGTATTTCAAAGAGTTCAGCCTAAAATCACAGAGAAGTGACGAGAGAACTGACAATTTCTTCAACAAAAATAGAAAGAAGCTTTGGATTGGCTCATAAACGAAAGAGTTTACCACTCTTTGAACCTGTGGTTAAAGTGGTATCAGAGCTTACAGTACTGATTAAATTACAAAGAAATTAAAATATCTTCAAAATTATTAACTGCATGTTATATTACAGGTTTACTGCATGATAGTAGTTTTGTGGCTATGTAAGTTGCAAAACTTGGTTACGAGTATCACCTGGGCAATATAATTTTGAATTGAATTGACATTCTTTGATAATTAAGTAACCTGTGTATATTTCTAAATCCTACTTTAGAGTTAACTGAGTGAACAGCCCATAATTCCACTGAAATATAAACCTGCTTGGAAGTAAATAAAGATTTACGTTTAAAGGATCCATAGTTCGATGTTAATATTAAAATCATCTGACCACAGCAGTATAGAACTAGAATAAAAGTTTGCATTTGTAACAAGACCTTGAATTAATTGAACTGGTTAATATGTCTTGAAAATTGTAACATCCCATGTTGAGTTCAGTTTTTGACATTGTGTACACTATCATCTAACCATCTTTAGAAATTACAGAAAGCTAAATAATCTGCTTTAAAACCTATTTTTGCTAATAGAATTCATAATTTACAGTAGTTCTCCAGTCTGTAGTTTAGCTAAGGAACACAGACCCAAAGAACAGAAAAAAGTAACTGGTTAATTAAATTATTTAATCCATGCGTGTTTTGTAAACTAACTTTCTCACAGGACAATGTAGATAGATAAATAACAATTGGAATAAATGTTCACTGTCCACTGGTTATAGCTACTGTATGATAACTATCCACATGCTGACTGAAGATCCAGCCCTAGCTCATTGATATCTGGGGTTAGTTTGATCACATAATGATAAAGAAGAATCACCACTCACAACAGCATATGGAGGAAATATATTCTGCTCCCTTAGACCTGAACACCGCCACTCAATGAACAATGGCTCTCAGTCTGCTAATTGGAGAATACAGAGGTGTAAAGGTCAGGTGTAAAAACAATAGGGGATAAAAAGTAAGGTAAACTAAAGGAAATTACAGCACTTTCCAGTTGTAACAATGACAGCGGCTAGTGAGAAATGAGGATTTCATATACATGTATCACCACTGCAAACGTTGGATAACAAGACATTCTGCACTCTAGTCTGTTGGCACTATGCAAACACTTTTCCTTCCTAGGGACAACTGGGTATGCCCCAGTAAAGACTAAATACTTCCAGTATTATCCTGACTTGGAATTAAGACTATCATTCTACAAAGAAAATTTTTTAATCTAATGAACAATAGTTGTGATTGATCCAAGGTGCTGACTAGACCTGATTCAGACCCCACTGAAGTCAGTGGAAAGACTAATATTCACTTCAATGGGTCTTGGATCAGGCCATTTAAAAGTAAACTGTTGAACCACTCCTCACAATGTAAGTAAATAAATTATATGCTGTAATTTAGAAATAATAAATAAGCATAATTTTATCTTGCTTCCCTTTCATACTTAAATACCATCCTGCTTAGTAGTTTACTCGTTGAAAAATGAAACTAGCAACCAACGATGTGTGTCTGATCTTAGTCAAACTCTAAAGCGCCTTTCACAGATTGAATATTCAAATGCAAATTGTAACCAGCACTTTTATAAAAAAATGTGCAGTGCTACAGAGGACCTTTCCTTCTAACTTTTTCACATACATTTTTAAATAATTAGTATGTTTATATTTGCAACCTTTCCTTAATACAAATTACAAATGCTGACACTGTCCTAGTCAACAGTATTTATCTGCTCCTGTATTTACACAGAGTTGTTAGACCATGTCAGTACTGAAACAAAATTTCCAAATGGAATGTTCTACTAAAAATGTTTTTCACCATGTTCCTTTTTCCTTTCTCTATTCTTCCCTGGTGTGTAGTTAAAGACTGGCTTTGAAAACATATACCTTAAGAAAAGAAGCTCTAGACAGTGATTTTTTTTTAATACTTGCAAAGGGTTGTCATGTTTCAGCTTTTTTCCCCCTACACTGACTTGTCCACTCTTCAGTTTACTAAGACATGCACTTAAAGTATAATAAGGGAAGACTACATTATGTGTCAAATTAAATGTTGTTGATACATGCTTTAAGTGTACATGCACTGACATTCAGTTATGGATCATCTGCTGGACAATAATACTTGCACATTCCCTGCCTGACAGATTGTTCTGTATTTTGTATGAGATGCCCTAATGTTTTTGACGACTCGTACAAGACCACACATTTCAGCAAAATTTCCAAATTAATGCTGAGACTAGTTTACAATGTTTTGTTCAGAAGCGCTCACTCTTGCTGATTGTGTCCTCAATAATAAACCATGGCCTGAGGCGATTTTTCTCAGAATGTTTATGATGAGAACTCATTCATCTAAATCTACTGGCCAATGGAATAAAATAAATCAAGAATTTCCAAAAATATAACAATATTTGTGTTCACTAGATAATTGATGACTGCAGCTGCACTAATTAAAACCTATCTGAGTTTCATTAATCTTGGTCACTAGGTCCAATTGCTATATACCACACCCTGATCACAGCATGTTGTCCTTGCATGTGTCATATTCAGGTGAGGTTTTACTTTTAATAATACTTTCACAGTATTATTAGTATACTTTAAAAATCTCAGCTAAGATGCACAGAAGATGCATGTCTGATACATAACTAATTTAGTTTGGGTTCACACTTGATATGCTTAATAATATATTTAAAGCACAGTTTTAAGATACTCAAGAACAAAGTATTTTCAATAAAACGCTTGCTAAGACTCTGTGACCCCCAAAATGGGAAAATAAAAATGTGTCTAGTTACAATATCTGAGGACACTATTGTTATAAAATGCTGTTTAAACAGGTTGTTTATAATAGGGAATATACAGAATTAGTTTAATATTATTTCAGTGGCATTTTATGTGCATGCCTAAAAGTACCCCAATGAAATCAGAACTATATCTTCACTAAAGAATTTCTAGGTAATAGCTCCACCATACATATATTTTTCTATATCAGACAACATTTTTATAGCTGTAGATATGCTTTGCTTGTTAAAGAAAAAGAAATGTGTCAAAAACTTGTGGTTCAGATAAATATCTACAGAAAAAGCTATAACTAATGTTAATAACTAAGCTGCCTTGCAGATCATAAATACTAGGAAATATAAATAACTCCTAGAGACAACTGTACGATCTATATTTGAGGAAAGGCAACATTTGAGTAATCAATCATATGAAGCCAACACTGTCATAAGCTGAGTTTATGAAAATACTTGTAAACATTTATTAAATGTAAATCCCTCTTCAAAATGTGTGTTATAGGAGATCTCTATTTTTTTATGCAATTTGGAGTATGTAATATACAGTTGTTGATAAATATACAAAAGCCTTGTTGGAGGAATTGCTTTCTATTGGTCTCAAAATGTCTTTGCAGTGATACAATTTGTTTCTAACTAACGTGATACAGCCTACATAATAGAGAATTACTGGTAAAATGTGAAATCTAGCTATTACATCTTTATCTGCAAAGTGATCTTCACTATTAAGACTACTGAGGTTCCTCCAAGATTTTAAACTAAATTTTTGCTTTCAAACACACTGATGTACATCTGGAATGATTTGACTGAAATCAATGGAGTGATAATTAATAGCTGAGGTAACTGAGAACAGAATTTTCTCCATTATTTATAAAGTGATTCTTTACATTGTATTAAAGTTTTTAGCAATAGAAAATGAAATGCTATATATTACAAAAAAAAATTAAAAAAATTAGAGGGCCCTATTATCCCGTCCATATGCTCATCATACAGATGGGTAAGGAAATTCTACAAGATTCTCATTACAGAGTTTTTTAAGCCTTGTCTATGCTTACAGCAGTGTGTAGAGTACAGGGACTACATATGTGGCTACATGTCACAGTGAAGGCAGATAGGCATCCAGCCTTGTCACTGGGGTGTGTAACTACATGCAGCATTGAAAGGGTCTGGCAGTGGAGAAAGGCTCTGGCAGTGGGACACTATATTGATAAAAATAGCAGTGTAGATGGGGGAAGGCATGGCTTGGGCTTGTAGAGAACTGAATAGGGTATATACCCTAGGGTTCAAGCACAAAAGCACTCTACTCTGTTCACCTAAGCCATGCTTCACCATCTACACTGCTGTTTATACCTACGCTAGCTGGGTGTACATTGCCTGTACTCTACACACCACCCTAAAGTAGATGTACCTGTAAGGGTGTGTGATTTACCCTCTCCTCAGCCTCCTATTACTTGCATAACTGGGTGGGAGGTCAGCCCCTAAACCAGTGGAGTTCCAAAGATCCCCAGAGGCTCTGTGGCTTGGCAATGCTGGAAACTTACTATTTGCATTTCATGACTCTTCTTATTTTAACTATGCAAATACATAGAATCATAAGACTGGTAGGGACCTAGAGAGGTCATCAAGTCTGGTCCCCTGCACTCATGGCAGGACTAAGTATTATCTAGACCGTCCCTGACAGGTGTTTATCCAACCTGCTCTGAAAAATCTCCAATGATGGAGATTCCACAACCTCCCTGGGCAATTAATTTCAGAGCTTAACATCTCTGTCAGTTAGGAAGTTTTTCCTAACGTCCAACCTAAACCTCCCTTCCTTCAATTTAAGCCCGTTGCTTTTTGTCCTAACAACCTTTTATGTACATGTCAAGGTTCCTCCCCCACTCTGAACTCTAGGGTACAGATGTGGGGACCTGCATGAAAAACCTCCTAAGCTTATCTTTACCAGCTTAGGTCAAAACTTCCCCAAGGTACAAAATATTCCACCCGTCGTCCTTGGATTGGCCGCTACCACCACCAAACTAATACTGGTTACTGGGGAAGAGCTGTTTGGACGCGTCTTTCCCCCCAAAATACTTCCCAAAACCTTGCACCCCACTTCCTGGACAAGGTTTGGTAAAAAGCCTCACCAATTTGCCTAGGTGACTACAGACCCAGACCCTTGGATCTTAAGAACAATGAACAATCCTCCCAACACTTGCACCCCCCGTTTCCTGGGAAATGTTGGATAAAAAGCCTCACCAATTTGCATAGGTGACCACAGACCCAAACCCTTGGATCTGGGAACAATGAAAAAGCATTCAGTTTCTTACAAGAAGACTTTTAATAAAAATAGAAGTAAATAGAAATAAAGAAATCCCCCCTGTAAAATCAGGATGGTAGATATCTAACAGGGTAATTAGATTCAAAAACATAGAGAACCCCTCTAGGCAAAACCTTAAGTTACAAAAAAGATACACAGACAGAAATAGTTATTCTATTCAGCACAATTCTTTTCTCAGCCATTTAAAGAAATCATAATCTAACACATACCTAGCTAGATTACTTACTAAAAGTTCTAAGACTCCATTCCTGGTCTATCCCCTGCAGAAACCAGCATACAGACAGACACAGACCCTTTGTTTCTCTCCCTCCTCCCAGCTTTTGAAAGTATCTTGTCTCCTCATTGGTCATTTTGGTCAGGTGCCAGCGAGGTTACCTTTAGCTTCTTAACCCTTTACAGGTGAGAGGAGCTTTCCCCTGGCCAGGAGCGATTTCAAAGGGGTTTACCCTTCCCTTTATATTTATGACAGTACACCTCTACCCCGATATGACGCAATCCGATATAACACAAATTCAGATATAACGCAGTAAAGAAGTAGAGCGGCGGCACGCTCAGGGGAGGAGGCAGAGCAGAGGTAAGCTGGGGCGCGGAGGGTGCAGGGAGGGCCACAGAAAGTAACTGGGGAGCACAGTGGAAACGCTCCCCGCCCCATCTCGCCTCCACATCCTCCCCCTCCCTCCCAGGCTTGCCACGCGAAACAGCTGATTCGCGGCAAGCCTTGGAGGGAGAGAGGGAGGAGGGAGAAGCGGAGCGGAGGCAGCGTGCTCAGGGGAGGAGGCAGAGTGGAGGTGAGCTGGGGCGGGGCGGGGCGGGAAGGTGCCGGTGGGTTCTCTGTACCCATCAATTTTTCTCCGTGGGTGCTCCAGCCCCGGAGTCAGTGCCTATGGCGGCAGCGTGTCTGGCTCTGACATGCTGCTCTGAGCGGCGCGTTAAAGGGGGCTGGGCCGGTGGTCAGGGGACAGGGAGCAGGGGGGGTTGGATGGGTCGGGGATTCTGAGGGGTCAGTCGGGGCAGGAAGTAGGTGGCGGTCGGATAGGGGGCAGGGCCAGGCTGTTTGGGGAGGCACAGCCTTCCCTACCCAGCCCTCCATAGCAAGTTCGATATAACGTGGTTTCACCTATAATGCGGTAAGATTTTTTGGCTCCCCAGGACCGCGTTATATTGGGGTAGAGGTGTACTTGAAAACTATTATCATGTCCCCTCTCAGTCTTCTCTTCCCCAGACTAAACAAACTCTTTTTTTTCAGTCTTCCCTTACAGGTCATGTTTTCTAGACCTTTAATCATTTTTGTTGCTTTTCTCTGGACATTCTCCAATTTGTCCACATCTTTACTTAAATGTGGCACCCACGACTGGACACAATACATCAGTTGAGTATTTGATTCAGCACAGAGTACAGCAGAAGGATTATTTCTCGTGTCTTGCTTACAACACCCCTGCTAATACATCCCAGAATGTTGTTTGCTTTTTTTTGCAACATTGTTACACTGTTGACTATATTTAGCTTGTGTTTCACTATGACCCCCAGATCTCATTCTGCAGTACTCCTTCCTAGGCAGTTGTCAAGGTTCCTTCCCCACTCTGAACTTTAGGGTACAGATGTGGGGACCTGCTTAGAAAACTCCCTAAGCTTATTTTTAGCAGGTTAGGTTAAAACTTCCCCAAGGTACAAACTATTTTACCTTTTGTCCCTGGACCTTTTGTACCTTTATTGCTGCCACCACCAAGCGTCTAACAAATATAATCGGGAAAGAGCTCACTTGGAAACGTCTTTCTCCCCAAAATCCCCCCAAGCCCTACACCCCCTTTCCTGGGGAAGGCTTGATAAAAATCCTCACCAATTTGCATAGGTGAACACAGACCCGAACCCTTGGATCTTAAGAACAATGAAAAAGCAATCAGGTTCTTAAAAGAAGAATTTTAATTAAAGAAATAGTAAAAGAATCACCTCTGTAAAATCAGGATGGTAAATACCTTACAGGGTAATCAGATTCAAAACATAGAGAACTCCTCTAGGCAAAACTTAAGTTACAAAAAGACACAAAACCAGGAATATACATTCCATTCAGCACAACTTATTTTATCAGCCGTTTAAACAAAACAGAATCTAACGCATATCTAACTAGATTGCTTATTAACTCTTTACAGGAGTTCTGACCTGCATTCCTGCCCTGGTCATGGCAAAAGCAACACACAGACAGAGAGAACCCTTTGTTCTCTCCCCCCCCCCCCCACAGCTTTGAAAGTATCTTGCTCCTCATTGGTCATTTTGGTCAGGTGCCAGCGAGGTTATCTTTAGCTTCTTAACCCTTTACAGGTGAAAGGGTTTTTCCTCTGGCCAGGAGGGATTTAAAGGTGGTTAGCCTTCCTTTTATATTTATGACAGCAGTCATTTCCTATTTTGTATGTGTGCAACTGATTGTTCCTTCCTAAGTGGAGTACTTTGCATTGGTCCTTATTGAATTTCAGCCTATTTACTTCAGACCATTTCTCCAGTGTGTCCAGATCATTCTCAATTTTAATTCTATCCTCCAACACACTTGCAAACCTTCCCATGTAGTATCATAAGACCTGCAGTTCATATATCATTGAGGTGAACATGGTGGATGAGTCAAAATTCATACTTTTGCTGCTGCTATACTTTAGTTGGGTGATTATTTGAATGGGTGAAGCACAATTGTTTATATTGTGACAACGACATCTTAGTGAAGAACAGAGACTTTTTTAAAATGAAAGTTTACAATTTTCAGAGTACTGTATAGCAAAAACCAAAATATGACATTAAATTGTAGGAATTTCTGTTGTGTCATGGTCATCATTTATTTCTGTTGTTGATGGTAAGGCGGTAGGTAGTATTTTGGAGCTCTGCTATATGCGTCCTTGACAAAGACTTTTAATTGTTCTTCCTGTAGCCTGTCCATGCTGCAGCCTGACAGCAGCCTCTGTGCTTGTCATGATCAGCAGGAAAAAATATGCATTGTGCTGTCCCAAGGGTAGAGAAGTGGGCAGGACTTCCTTAAACTTTGCTAAATATCTGTGACAGTGCCAATGGAGCATGCTCAGAAGTGATTTTTAAATTGATTTTAACTTTATTGTCTGACAATTTTCCTTCCTCCAATCTTGATTGTGGATATAGTTTAAAGTTATATATCAAGAACCAATGTTCAGTTTTGAGTTGTCTATGTGAAAAAAGATAATATTTTGATCAAAGAGAATGCAATATTTACATTTCAATATAAAAATATGAAAACTTTTTTTGTAATGTTATGAATGAGTGAAAACAGGAGGGCACAACTGAAAGTGTTTTGCAACCTTAGCTATAGGATTCTTCCCACAATCCAATACCTGTAAAACTGATCATTGCAAAAAGAAGTTCTGATATTCAGCCTAAATCTTCCCAAATATTTATTTTCATCCTACTACTTCTACTTACAAACCATAGTTATTCCCTGCTTTCCACATGCATACAGTTTTCAAACGCTTTTAAACTGTTGTTGTTTCTCTCTTGGCCAAGCTATATATGTTTAGTCTTCTCACTCTTCCTTCTATCTTTCAAATACTTAAATAGTGGTTATTGCTGTTTACAAAATTCTGTCCATTTTGTCTACATCTCTAGTATTGAGGTGCTGAAAAATGAACACCCAAGAAGGTTTTGACGTTACTTTGTTTCAAATGAACCCAATTCTGTTGCATATTTTGGATAGCTTCTTGGGGTGACAAGATTTGCAACAAAACGTCATAGCCAAAGTCAATGCAACTGTGGACTTCACATGGAGAGGCATCCAGTCATGCATCTGGGAGGCAATAGTTCCTCCCCAAACAGCAGTGCTGAAACCACACATGGACTACTGTATTCATTTTTCTGTATGTCAGATATTTCCTCAGGGGTATCAGCAGGGCCAGGGATACACTTGCTGCGGGCCCTGGGCAGAAACTAAGAAGCCAAAGTCCAAGCCCTGCTGCCCAGGGCTGAAGCCAAAGCCAATAATGTAACTTAGCTTTATGGAGCCCCTTGTAGCCTGGGGCCCTGCGCAATTGTCCTGCTTACCCCTAAAGCGGGCCCTGGGTATCAGGTTACATTTTCTTAATGAGACTCTTCCCATATTTCTTACATTTTGGATCACTATGCATTGTTTCTTTCCTCACTCACGTTTGCAACACCTCCAAGTTTAGTATAATCAGTTAAATTAATTCTCTGTTTATCCTATTTTCCTAATCATTAATAAAAAATGTTGTACAACACTAGATATCCACCCCCCTTTTCAATATAAAGCACATGAAGAATTTTATGAAAATCTGTATCAAATGCTATAGATTATATTTACTGTATTGATTTCATTCACATTTTCTCTAATTCTTCTCAAGTCAACAATCAGGTTTGTCTGGTCCAAAAAGTTCTTTAGAATCTCATTCTCTGTTTATTCCTCATGGTTTCCATTACACTCAATGCTTAAAATTTTTCTCAGAAAACATATTCCATAATTGAATTAGGTAATCTAAGATAGTCTCACCAAAGGTAACTGTCAGGTTGTCTTTTTTTTTTAAAAAAAAATTCTGTAAATCAGTAACACATTAGGTTTTTTCTTTCCCATCTTTTGTCTCCTTCCTATTTTTCCATGACTATTAAATAATATCTGTGGCTCAATAAGTCCATTAGTTAATTTCCTTAAAACACTAAAATGTATATAATTCGAACCATCTTATTTCCCCAAATATTACTGTAGAAATAAAATAAGCTATTATTAACAACTACATTTCTAAGAGGATTGGCCCATGCCCTAGGGATGGGGGAGATGATGACTTCATGCCACCTACCTGATTCTCGGGTTGTCTTAGACCAACTTTAGGGATGCTCTAAACAGCAGCCTCCAAGAGGCCATTCCACAACCACTGTAATTACTAATGGAATCCACAGGCATTGTACAGGAATCACTGAAGTTGAGCAACATTCCAGCGACATTCACTTCACCACAACTATTATCTGACATATTCCCTACACCAGGCCAGGTTGAGGGGAACGGGACTGGCTGTGCTGGCTATACGCCACCAGGGAATTCCTTTATTCCAACAGTATTTCAATGTAGCCGGTTAAATTGGGCTTTAAGGCTGCTCTGCACAGTTGGAAGAGTCATTGATGTTGGAAATGTTGAGGTAAGGAAAATGAATGATAATACTAGCTCACCACAGTGTTCCTCAACTCTCAGTGGGATAGGGGGAAATGACAGTTGAAAACAGTAGTATCCATTATGCATCAGAGAAGAATGCTTTCATCTCTTACTGGTTAGGCAGATAAACATTTTAATTTAGTGCTCCAGAGCAAAAGGCACAGGAATAATACTCTACCCTCAATCCAGTTGTGGAAAAGCCCTTACAATCCTGTTAATTTTGCATGGAATCTGAAGATCCACTAAGCCAGGGTCGTGAAAACTTTTTGGCCTGAGGGCCACATCGGATTTGTGTGGAGGGCCAGTTAGGGGAGGCTGTGCCTCCCTAAACAGCAAGGCATGGCCCAGCCCCTGCCCCCCTATCCAAGCCCCCCAGCTTCTCGCCCCCTAATGACCCACTGGGACTCCTGCCCCATCCAACCCCCCCTATTCCCCGTCCCCTGACGGCCCCCTGGGGACTCCTGCCCCATCCACCCCCCACCCCCTGATCACCCCTGGACCACTTGCCCCTGACTGTCCTCCGCCGCCCCATCCAATCCCCTCTCTCCTTCCTGACTGCCCCCCTGGAGCCCTGCCCCCATTCAACCCCCCTGTTCCCTGCCCTCTGACCACCCTGACCCCTATCCACAACCCTGCCCCCAACCACCACCCCGGACTACCCTGCCCTCTATCCAACCCCCCCTGCACCCTTACTGCGCTGCCTGGAGCACCAGTGGCTGGCGGCACTACAGCTGCCTGGCTGGAGCCAGCCATACCGTTGTGCAGCACAGAGCACCGAGTCAGGCTGCATCTCTGCAGCTGCGTTGCCCAGCAGGAGCTCACAGCCCCGCCACCCAGAGCATTGCGCCAGTGGGGCAGTGAGCTGAGGCTGCGGGGGAGGGGGAACAGTGGGAGAGGGGCCAGGAGCTCAGGGGCTGGGCAGGAGGGTCCCGTGGGCCGGACGTGGCCCGTGGGCCATAGTTTGCCCACCTCTGCACTAAGCCCTATATTGTCAATGTAAAAGTGACTTTGTGCCTTACTTTCTTCCTCTTATAACTCTTTATTATATATAAAAGGAAATTAAATACATATAATTATCGTAACTATGATGAGGGTCTGATCAGTCTTCATGATGTAAGCTGATTGGTGCAGGCATAAAGAAGGAATTCCCTTCCACATACAGCTGGTACAACTGACTGGGTGCATAAAGTTTTAGGATTTTTTTTTCAACTTTCTTTAAAGCACTAGTGGCTTGATTGAGTGACTTGAATGATTGCCATTGGCTTGACTGACTGGAGTTCCGATCCTAGATATCTACGCCTAACATATATGCCAACATAAGCAAAGAAAATCAGAGTAAAAGCCTCTCAATTCCCCCCACTATGCCTAGATACATATTGCAACATGCATACTGTCACAAAAATCAAACAAATTTCCACCCCCAGGCAAAAAGGACGTGAGGGTAGGAAATGCAGTTCTTTTGGTCAGACTTATATCTTATTTAAGTTAGCATCCAGATTCTATAGCGCTCAGCACTCTAGAAATGCATAGGCAGACAAACCAGACCTCTGCAAAACACGGTGAAGTTAAAGATGAAATTAAAAAAATCTCTACTCTAAATTATCAAATTTACGGGATTTGTCAGAACCTCAATATTACTTTAACATAATTTTGATAACTGAATTTCATATATATATATACACACATATATACACACACACATACACAATACACTGTCTGTCTGTGACCTAACTCGTTTGAGAAGTCTAATGCCATCATTGCAAAAATTTCCCCATTCTTGCACTCAGAGAACACAAAATCTGGAACTTGCTCATATCCACACTGGGTCAGTCACAATCAAAGCTAAAGGAACTTAGTCTTACCTCTATGTAAAAATCTAACTTCCATCAGCAATAAGGGGAGTTACACATGTGCATCATGGTGATTTTAGGCCCTTAAGGAATTCTATCCTCCCTCTATGCACACACAGGTAATTTTCATTAATACCAATTTTAAAATGTCAATTCCCTGGTTTCCAGATTCAATAAAATTATGTCCAGCTTCCATAGTAAAGAATCCCATGTAAAGCAATGGGAGCGTAAAAGGTGGTGGTGGTGTATGGGGGTTGTTTTTGTTTTTTTATGGGAACTGGCCTTAAATTAGTAAAACTAACCATTTGAATTGACATTTTTAATTAAAAAAAATGGTTTTACTCAGAGCAGCAGCCGCAGCAGAAATGGTAATTTCAAGCTTCAATCCAATCAACCTAAATTACTGAAGGGAAACAAAATAGTTTAAACAAATATTTCATTACATTTTCCTTTTGAGGACCAAATCCTGGAGGCAGGATAAGGAGTGAAGGATGCAGCCATAGAAAACTAATCCTAGAGCTAAATGTGTGTATTACATATACAACAGAATCTCAGAGTTACGAACACCAGAGTTACAACCTGACCGGTCAACCACACATCTCATTTGCAACTGGAAGGAGGCAATCAGACAGCAGAGACAACAACAAAGCAAATACAGTACATTACTGTGTTAAACGTAAACTATTAAAAAAGAAGGGAAAGTTTTTAAAAAAAAGATTTGATAAGGTAAGGAAACTGTTTCTGCCCTTGTTTCATTTAAATTAAGATTGTTAAAAACAACATTTTTCTTCAGCAGAGTAAAGATTCAAAGCTGTATTAAGTCAATGTTCAGTTGTAAAATTTTGAAAGAACAACCACAACGTTTTGTTCACAGTTACGAACAACCTCCATTCCCAAGGTGTTCATAACTCTGCTCTCCTGGTGTAAGTGAAAGCAGCTTTTGCTCTAACTTTTGTCAGCTGCCAACAGCCTCAAGGGTCACAGTACGGCAACAGGAAAGTCCCACTTATGCCCACTTTTCTCTGGCCATACCAATATGATCCTGCTACAAGCAACTGTGCAGGCTTTAAGTCCATATTGCTCTGACAGTGCAGTATGAAATAGTTGCACTGCAGGAGAGAATCAGGCCCAAAATTTTAAGATCAATTTCTTTATAGTATAGCTAAGATTTGTGTGTTTGGGGGAAAGATGATCTGGGCCACAAGACACACATAAAACAAACATATTGCAACTGTAGGGTAAGCTCTGTGAGAACTGAACTGGGATGAACTCAAAAGACGGGTTGATTGTAAAAACTGATGCTTATAAAATCTTACAGGCAAAAACCAGCAAACTGAAGTTTTAGACTGAAACAGTTATATGGCTATTTTACTATTCCTGCTTATAATAAGTACAACGCACTGTACCTGAAGGGTAAAATTCAACTGTTTAAATATTTATGGAGTAAATACATGTGTTGGGAGTTTGTTTTATGTCTGATTTTGACAACAAATACATTTAAAAAGGTAAATCTAATGTAATGCAATAAAACTGCAAAGTATGTTCTGACCTCCTACTCCTCCCCACAACACTTACACGCAAATATATACACACTTTAATAATACATATCCCAGTGGAGAACAACTGACCCCAGTAAATCCTGCTATTTTCCCAAGTGTGGAATTAAATGTTTCATAACTGCAGAGAGAAAACACATTTGTTTCCATTCTTGTGATATCATTATTTTTTCCCCTTCATACTAACACTACTACCAAAAGCCCTTGTTACTCCATGTAAGTAACTGAATATTATATTTTAAGACCTACTTGTCTATTTGGGGGGGGGGGGAAGGGGGAGGAAAGCTTTAAAATAACTATTTGAAATAAGCAAGCAAAAACATTTAGGAAAAAAAGAGACATTTTCCAAAGAGGAGCTCTACTACCAAACTTATTAAATGACATCAAAACAACTGCTATTTGTTAGGTACAAAAACAATAAAGAAAATCATGTGGAATCAGTTAAAGTATTAGCATGAGGCATACATCTTAACTTAACTCAGTGGTTGGCATAACATTTTGTGGGAAAAGAATGTATTAGTTACATCATATACTGCTCTGCTTGTTGTGTCAAATATGTGCATTTATCATTCTGAATTTGAGCTGGCTTCACAAATCTATGCTCCACTCAAAAACATGTCAGTGTTCTCCCTCTCCATGTACGGAAGCAGCAGCAGCGTGGAGCGGAGCCTGCACAACCTCCTGACATCATAGTCACTCAACTCATAAATTTGAGTTGACTATGGATTTTTCTCTCTATTTCTGTCCTGCCATTGGTTGCTGGTTTCTTTTCATCCTGCCTCTCTCCTACCACTGCAACCTTTAGCTGACCAATCTTACTATCCTTGCCCATTATGCGTCTCACCTTGTTTCTCCTTTCACCTTCTACCTCCCTCTCTCTTTACTCATTCCCCCTCCTCTATTAGCTCTACATTCACTTCCTCTCCCCCGTTTCAAGCCAGTCTCTCCTCTCCCCAAATATAAGCCTAAAATAAAGTTGTTCTTGTTATTGTTTTTGGTAAAAATAAAATAAACACATGAAAAATAAGACACAGAACTAACACACTGCATGTCTACCATCACCATGATCACTTTGCTTGTGTATTTTATCCTGCTCCTTCTACTGTTTTGGTCTTCTGGGATTGTACGCTCTTCCTATGGGCTAGATTGTGGCCCAGCTTGCACAGCAGAGCAAAAGAAACCCCCTTATTCCCTTGTGCAACCTACCTGGATCACAGTGTGGGAAAGAGAACAACCTCTCCAGGGTCATATTTCATCGCTCCCTCCTCTTCCCTGCACAAGTGAGCAGACTGCTCAAAATGGGAATGAGGAGTGAATGAAACCAACTCTGTTCCCACAATGTTCTGGCTAGCATAGGTACACAGGCTCACCAGGAGAAGGACACTGTACTAGATGTGGGCTTGACACTGGGCTTTTCTCCCCCAGAGCCAGTGGAAACCATGAGACAGCTCATGACCCTCACAGTCACAATCTGTCTTCTTGTCTGCTCAGGGCAGTGCAACAAATGAGCTCTTTTTTAGGCAAAGACGTGATTGACCCCTGCCTGTTTGTGCCGTGCCAAGCACAATGGGACCCCAAATATTCATTACACAGGGTGATCCTGAGGAAAGGCAAATCTGGAGAGTGAGCAGAAAAGGCAGGAAAGCTCAATCAAATTAACATGTTCTCTGCCTTTTGTGTGGTGAACTAGGATCACAATATTTGGCCCTCTCCTGTCCAATAAGGCATGTCATACAGCCAAGCAATACTGTATACTTAATTTAGAGGTGACATGATGGTCCAGTGGATAAGGCACTGAAGTGACAGTCAAGGGACTTCGGTTCTGTGCTCAGTTCTGCCATTGACATATTATGTGGCCTTAGGCAAGTCAGTTAACTTCTTTGTGTCTCAGTTGCTCATCTGTAAAATGGGGATAATAATACTTAATTAGCTTTGTAAAGATTTTGAGATATATAGATAAATACATGCTAAGTGTTACTATTACTATACTGCAATTTCTATTAGGTTTGCAAAATAATTGTTGGCAACTGTTATACCTCTCAGTAAAGAAAAGTATGCCACAAACTGATTTTCCAGTTGTGACATAATCCAGTCAAAAACAAAGCAAACAGTTGTGTGACATGCTTTTCGCTTTATTGAGAGTCGTACTACATTTCAGGAATTGATTTAAACCTCTCACACATTTAGTATACTCATTTTTGATAATTATATTCTGAAAGAGTTAACAAATATTGTAAAATGTACGCAAGAAACCTATATAGAATTATATTTCAGAGACTTTTAAAAGAAACCCTATATATGAATGAGTGTAATCAATTTATTGGTCCCCTTGAGAGCACCAAAAATCCACATGATGTCCCTTTGTAAAATATTTTGAAAATGCAGGAAAAGCAATACGAAAAGCAGAATCAAAATATACACAATAAATCAAACATAAGCTGATAAAACACTTTTTGTGCTCACAAGAACAATCATATCAACAACTAGAATTTAGGCATTCCTATTTTTAAAGTAAATAGCAGAAGGTCATGTTTCTTTGCATTCCCACAAGAACAACAAATACCATTGGTGGGACAGCGATGATATTACAGAAACAGGAGGAACGCAACTGGCTTGATTCTGCTCTCAGTTATATACAAGTCTGTCATATGTAAAAATTAACCTGTGTCTCCAACTTGACCAAATCAAATTTAGTTAAATTAACATATATGGTTTACTCAAAAATATATTTAGTTCACTAAGAAAATTTAGTTTAATTATGACTATGTCACTTTCAAATATAAGAAATAACTTAGCAACATCTTCCCACTCAAAACACTTTTGAATTTGAAGACATTTTAAGACATTCACTAAGCAAAACACACACACACACAAAGAAAAAATCCCAAACTTCAAACACCACCTACATTTCACTTGCAATTCCCCAATTCTCAGAGATTTGAAAACATTTATCATACTGAACTCTCTGCAGATGGTGGACAGCCAAACATTAGAATTTTGACATCAGGAGAGGTAATATGTCCATTTAAGGACATTCTGTATCCCTTAACCTTCAAGCTGTCATTTTATACTCTTCAACAGTTATTTTTTGCCTGAGCATTATAACAAAATAGAAACTCCTCAATTTGCAAACTGAGTAACTTATGGAATGAGAAAGCTGGATTTGAAATAAGAGCAATACAGGAATCTGCATGATGATGTGACAGTGACAAAGAGCCTCTGAAAATTTCTCTTTAAAACATGAAGTTCTGGCTTGAATCCTTACATTCTAGCACTCATACTAGTATTATTATACAAGGGACTAGGTGGTGCATTGGCTTAGTATGGTACCCTTTCAACTCCACAGATCCAAACGCTAATTTGATTATAAAAAGAAAGGAATTTGGTTTCATCCTATTACCCATTTATGTACATTTTGGCATCATAATATAGACTGCTCAAGAGAAGCTCAGAACTGGAATACCTGCACAAAGCTGCACAGGCAGAACTGTGTAGGTAAGCTTGCAAAGCACCCATCTGCAAAAAAGTTAGGATGATGCTATTGGTCACTTATTTTCCTCGAGCGCAAAATTCATTTCTGAATTTTAAAATAATACACTTTTAATGGCTAAAACCAACATTGTCAGACATGCTTCAATTTTAATGCACTGTACGTAGCTTAATGAATAATTTCCAGACAGATTCTGTTCATCTTTTCTGTGTGAGCATACTCGCATGAACATACAGAACTAATATATATATTTTAAAAGTCAAACTTTGGGAACTTTTCTTAATGACCTGTCCGAACTCTGCTACCTCAACAACTGTGTTTAAAGAAAGCAGTTGCTAGCACAGTTCTATCATGGTTTCCCTGACAGGGTAGACAGGGATATTTTTCCTTGAGAATCATGCCTGATACTGTAGCTGAATAGTTTATGGATCTATTTGACTAACATGATTCTCTGAAGAAAAAAAAAATCACAACGGTCAGAGAAACTACACTAGAAAGGTGCTACTATAGCAACAATTGTGCTTAAACACAATTGTTGCTGGGTTAGCTTCCAGGAGTTGGCTGCAGACCAATCCTTGCAGGCTAATTTGTAAGTTCAGCTTCCTTGGTGTCGTGTCAGATTGTTCTACAGGCTGATCCTCCTTCTAAACCCCTAATGTAGCAGGAGAAGGGAAAACTTCTAACTCTGCAGCAACTGCTAGACTAACTATAGTGGCACAGACATTCTATAAAACTTAACAAAGACTTCTAGGTAACACACAATCACTAGGCAGGTGTATTGGGAACTTGAAAAAGGGCATGAGTGGTATGGAAGGGGACATCTAAGTACACCAGACCCTCGCTAGAACTCGGGATTTGGGATCCATGTGTGGTACTGCGTTAACTCGGGGACCGTGCTAAAATGAATTGCAATTAATTAAATTTGGGATCCATGGCTGCGACCACGTTATATGCGAATTCGCACTATATAGACGTGCGTTCTAGCGAGGGTCCAGTACCTGACAGAGGGATGTGCTAGTGCGTGGGTCCATGAATTGCCTAGGTTGATGTGTGTGGTAGGGACCAGAATGTGAATACATCCTGGATTCAGATGAATTCAAAGTTCCATTTCAATATTTTACACAAGCCTATTCTAAGTGCAGTGAATCACCAAACTGGTCTTGTTTAAAAACTGTTGTGTTAGTTCTGTATACTTTGATCCATACAGTCAGAGTGGGCATGCTAGATGAAGTTTTAGTGTCAAAGGAAGATATTGGACAAGAAGTAATAATAATGTCTCCAAGTATTTTAAATTTGAAGCAGTCACAAGAAGTTTGCTCACACATTCTCTGATAACATTACATTCTCATTATCGTGGGCTGATTTTACAGATTAACAGAACTGTACTTCATACCTAATAATGTGGCTATCATTATGTATAACAATCATGAGGACAAATTTCTGTGCAATTCAGTGACATGCTAAAGCCGCAGTCTAACCCCAAAAGTAAACTTTACTGTATCTTATTCTATGTGCAAATGACAAGCCATACACAAAACTAACAGAATGCGAATGACATTGATAAAGACATCAGTGAACTCCCTCCTCTCAGAGGCAACTTCAGAAGCAACTGGGGGAGGTGTTAACATTACTTTTGGAAATGGAAAGAGGGATTTGCGTTATTTGAGATTTCATGATATCCTGGTGCACACTGGGGCATAGTCTACTAGACTATCTTCTATACCTTAAAGGGCTACACGAGAGCAGGGTGCTTAGTCACTTTCTCAAGATGAGTGTGTGACCTTAAAATGTAGTAGGAGATATGCTGTGAGCAATGATATGAAGAAACCTCAATGCTGGATTCACAAAAGGATTAGACATTTACATGGATAACAATACCAAAGTTACAATGATATAGATTAAAAATAAACAAAACAAAAAATGAAAGTCCCTGATTCTCAGCTGGCATAAAGTTCAATGGAGCTATACCACCTGAGGATCTAGCCAGGAGAATTGTGGAAGAAATAATAGTCCTTGTCCTCCAAGACCTGCCCCTGAAAGTAATGAATGATGTCTGGATGCTGAATAGTTACTTGGAGGTCAGTGAGTGGGGAGGTATGACCAGTTGAAATTTGGGTTCAAGTTTGGGTGAATATTTAGGCCATCTCTTATTTTTCCTAAACCTCTTCAGAATTCCTAATTATGTCTGTCAACCTTGAACTTTTCTAAATAACATTTAGCAATGATGATCTTGTTCTGGGTTGGTCCCTATAGCAGGTAGAATTTTCAAAGACTGATGCCTACATTTGGTAGGCAAAAATGGCATTTAGGCATTAAAAGTGGCCAGAAAAAAAACAAACAAACAAAACTATTCCTAGATATTGAACCATGAATTTAATCAGGATTTTTTTGATCAGAGAAAGTCACATAGGATGCCTAAATTCAAATGTCAAAACCTAGCAGGCAGGTGGAGCATAGTTTGGCACAAAGCATTTGAGTTACGTTTTTAACATCTGCAAACCAGGATGGTCATCTAACAAGGCCAACCAAGTCAGTTAAGAGATTTATATGTAGATCCAATCTTTACTACCAATAAATCAATCCAATTTAAATCAACCCCTATGTGTTCTTCTACCACTGTACAGAAGAGATAAGGGATGGCTAATGTAGCTTTGTGCCTCCTAAAGATAGGAAAATGTTTTGTCTTCTACTATAGATTCCCCCAACACTCCTCCTAAGATGTGCCAGAAGGCATTTGGTCACTGAAGAACTGTCTATCGTCATATATCCAATTTTATACACCTTATACACTAATGAAGAAAATGGGTAGAACAGCATGGATTGTAGGCGGTCTAAACATGTCAACATGTAACAATTGAAAATTGGCTCAAGTTAGAGCCATGTAATTTCATTGCCAGCCCTGCAGCATGTAAAGGGCTCAAGAAGTTCATCTGTAGATGTGCTTAGTCATCTAACTCAGCCAATTTTCAATACACTTACGAAATTCTTGCAGTACAATGAAAATTCAACAGCTATGGATAATGCTGGAGTCGGTTCCAGAGTCACAATGAGACAGCCATATCAGTCCTTTGAAAAACAGGATCCAAATATTCCCTAGCGTTTTGTCAATGGTAGTATTAGGAAATCATAATCATACATTCAGCCTGCATTTTTCTTTGTTTAATTTCATGCCATTAACCAAAACAAATAATTTATTTGCCCCCTTTGGTATTTACAGTGTTTAAATAAACTTGCTAAAGGAATGTTATTTAAATACAAAGTCAAGCACTGGAAAGGTAGGAAATGCCAGATTTATGATTGTTCTTGCAATCTTAATTCTAGTCCCGTCTGTCCATCCTGTGCACTGAATTAGTCAGGAAAAAAAAAAAACTTCATGCATATGCACAAGCAAACGGGATGGGTCACGTGCCAGATCTAGGGGACTGTATGGAAAGGTGATGGGGGCCAGCCCAGTTCCACCTTTCACTACTACTGCTAGTGTGCGCCAGTGCTGCTGCTTTGGTAGGGATGTGGGTCCAGCCTTAGACTGCTTGTATGCTCTTTTGTGGCATGTTGCCAACATTTTCCAGAGGAACACAAGCGAGAAAAGATTTACTTATCACAAGGTGATTTTTCACAGTGTATATCCAAATCTATTTCTAAAGGCATTTAATATCTAATAAGGGACCTTCATATCTAAATTCTGCTTAGAGAGGTGTTATTACTTCTCTAGTTCGTATGTGATGCCTTGATGTATGCATCCCAAAACTTAATTTCCTTTATTGTTTGCAGATACATTGCCATGCAAACTACAATCTAATTTGCTCTCCATCATCACAGTTAACACTTCTGACATTACTTCTTTTCAAACATTTTCCTCCCAATGAATATTCATGTTTTGTATATTTTTTTCAGATGTTTTAGTTTACATATTTCCGGTGTGACTCATTTTATTTCCTGCCCAATTTCTAACCTCTCTGTGTCCTTTCATATTATATCCTCCTCGGTATTTGCAACACATCCTAATTTAGTACCGTCCGTGAATGTAATTAATCTGGTGTTTAACTCTTCTTCTATATCATCAGTAAAGATGTTAAATAAAACCAAACCTAATGCTGATCTTTGAAGAACCCTGAGGGTCAACTTACTTAAAAATCTATATATTTTTAGTTATCTATACCCTTTGTTTACTTTCCTACAGCTAGTTTTCAATACATGTTCTTCATTATTACCACTTTCCTGTACTCCCAAACACTTTTATTTTGTAAGGGTGTGAATCTTAGTACCTATCTATCAAAAAAAAAAAAAAAAGGCTACCTGTGGAAATGGAACATGCTCAATGCAGATGGACTTTTCAGAGAATAATACTGCCAGCCTCTATCAAACATCTACTAAGTACATGTGAACTGCAATTTACAGAAACTCAGCCAAATGACTTTCAGGGGGATAGCAAAAGGCCACCATGATCACCCGATACAGGACGATCTCTTTCCTCCTGCCAAAATTCGAGTCCCTGCTTAAAAACATGAAAATATTAGAGATTTTCAATGAAATGTTTATTAAAATATTTTAATTGAGGGAAAAACAATGGAATTTTCCTTATCTCATTCTATAAAACAGATGAACGAGTTTTGCTGAAACTTTCCAAAAAAGTTGAGCCTGAGGAAGACACCTGCCATGGAAAATTTCAATCTGGGTAGTTAAAGCTTGGCGAAGTTATAACAACTGAAAAGTCCTCTAAAGCAAAACATTAGGCAATCTATATATAGATGGCACCACAAGTGCCAACTATAATTACTATCTTGCTATATTTTGTATGGAATTGCATGGAATCCTCTTGGGATTTTTGCTCCCTCCTACCTGCCACCTCTTTAAATAAAGACAATTGGAGCTCCAAAACCTCAGGAGGCAGAACATCTTATCTTATTCATTTACACCTCTCAGCAGCCTAAGCTACACCTGACTAACATCTTAAGACTTTTTTATATTAGCACAAGATTTTTCTTCTCGGCTTTTATGCCTCTCTATTCCATGTGGAACATAGGGCCTTCAGCACTACCTTCCATCTTTGCTAGTCTCTGGCTACAGTTTTAGATTCTTTCCAGGTTATTCTGATATCTTTCAATTCTGCTTCATTTGTTCATTTCCATGTTATCCTTGGTCTACCTCTACGTCTTTTGCCCTGGGGGCTCCAGTCCAAAGCTTATCTTATGTTATTCTGGTGTTTCCTCCACATATGTTCAAAGCAATCTCCAATTTTGTTCGATAATTCCTTGTCCTATCATAGGTTTCTGTTTCGTCCTCCTCCAGAGTTCTTCATTTGTGATTTATTTCTGGCCTTCTGACATGGAGGATTTATCTTGGGCAGCTGCTTATGAAAACTTGGAGTTTAGATGGTAAGCTTTTAATAAGTTTCCAAGTTTCAGCACCATAGAGTAAGACTGACTTTTCAACTGTGTTAAATATTCAAAGTTTAGGTTGGAGGGCAAGATTTCTGTTTCTCCAGATTGGCTTTAGAATTACAAAGGCACATCTGGCCTTTGCTATTCTGGCTTTAATGTCTTTGTCTGTTCTACTTGTATTTTTACAATGCTGCCAAGATATGTGAAATACTGGACCTGTACTATGTCGGTTCCAAAAAGTTGTATTGGTGTTTTTTGTTGTGTGTTGATTCTCATGGGTTTAGTTTTCTCAGTGTTTTCAAGCCTACTAATTGTGCACAGGCCTGGAGATCATTTGTTTTGGCTTGTACATCTCTATGGGTATGGGATAACAAGTTGATGTCATCTGCAAAGTCAAGGTACTCTAACTTCTGTGCAAAAGTCCACTGTAGTCCACTGTTCTGTGGTCTCTCTTGTTACTCAATCCACAACCAGTAAAAAGATCCTGGGTGACATAAGACATCCTTGATTGATACTTGTAGTAACCTTGAATGGCTTAGGCAGTTCACTGTTATAAATCATTTGGCATGTCATATTTTCATAGTAGCGCAGAATGAGATTCATAAATTTCTGAGGGATTTTACAGTGGCATAGCAGCTTCCATAAAACTGTTCTACCCACTGTATCAAAGACTTTCTAGAAATCTATAAAATTCTTATCAAGCGTTGACTGCCATTTGATTGACAGTTCTATGATGAAAGATAGGGTTACTATTTGATTCATACATGATTTCTCTTGTCTGAACCTTGCCTATTCTTACTGCAACCCTGAATCTATCCCTTTATTTATTCTGTCTCGCATAATACCTTACTTAGGATAGACAGCTATTGAATGTCCGTCCAGTTTTTACTGAGATCTCCTTTCTTTAGCAAGACAAGGTGGATGAGATAATATCTTTTATTGGACCAACTTCTTTTGGTGAAAGAGATGAGCTTTCAAACTCACAGAGCTCTTGTTCAGGTGGAAATCTTGAAAGCTTGTTTCTTTCACCAAAATAACTCAGTCCAATAAAAGATATTACCTTTTCTCTTTCATTTGGCAGCTTCACTATATGAAAATTTCTCCACTTATTTGGTACTTTTTCTTCTTCTGACATGTTTTGGAACAGGCCTATCAAAATGCTCTACTGTGTTCTTCAAGTCTGCCTTAAGAACCTCTGTTAGGATGTTATCTGGACCTGATGCCTTTCCACTTTTTAAACAACTGACTGCCCTCTTTACTTCTACTATAGGAATAAGTCCTATTTAAACATCCAGATCTTCTACTTTCTTTATATTTGGGGGATTGGCCACTAGCTTGCCATTCAGTAGTTGACTGAAGTACTGCCTTCCATATATTTACTTATTCTAATGTTTGCATTAAGTTGCCCTCATTGTTTTGAGCTGCTCAGTTGTTATTTGTTTTTTCTTTCTGATAATTGATTAATAATTCTGTACAGTTCATTTCATATCATTTTGCAGCCTGTGCATCTGTTGCTATTTTGTTTATAAAGTCTCGTTTGTCCATTCTTGCACTCTTTGTTCTTTACAGAATATTTCTCCAGGATTTTCTGTATGTGTGTCCTTGTTCTCACTGGATTTAGTTTCAGTTTAATTTTGCACCTTTCTTCTATTTGCTGACATGTATCCTTAGATAACCATTCGTTGTGATTTTCTTCCTGAACGTCAGCACTTCTTCACAAGTTTTAGTGAAAGTTTCTATTTCCATTTGCTTTCTACTGCTCTATCTTCCTCATCCTCAAGCACCAGCTATCTATTTGCTTGTGTTGTCATCTGTTTTAGCTTGGTGATGTTAGAATGTGGGCATCTCTGTTGTTCAGATCTCTTCTTTGTTTAGATTTTTATTCTCAATTTAACTACCACTATGGTGTGGTCTGCTCCCACTTCTGCCCCATTCATGCTATGTATGTCTTCTAAAGTTCTTTTCCATTTGTTTCGAATTACAGTGTGATCAATTTTTAGTTCCCGGTTCTGTGATCTGGTAACCTCCAAGTTATTTTATGAATAATACAGGGATAGTTCCTCCAATAACAAGGTTGTACATTCCACAAAAATCAGCAAATGTTTCACCTTTTTTGTTCATTTCACTGAGGCCTTGTTTCCCAATAATTACTTCCCTGAAAGTGTAGTTGCTCCCTACTGGAGCATTCACATCTACAATTACTAGGAGGGATCTCTTTTCGGAACCTAGTCTATTAAATTCTGTAGCTGCTCATAGAAGTTTTCTTCTTCCTCTTTGCTAGTTTGATTTGTTGGAGCATAACATTGAATAATAGACACTTTGTGGAACTTTGATGCAAATCATACTGTTATAATCCCTTCTGAAATTGGTGCCTATTCTGTCAGGCTTCTGGCCTTGACAGTATCAGACCCACACCACCTCTTTGTATGTCACTAGCATTCGGTAGCCCAGAATATAATAGGATGCGTTCAGTTGACAAAGTTATTTGTCCTGTTCTCCCCCTCTGATCTCACTTAGGCCTAGTATATATATCTGTCCATTTCTGTCCAAAGAAAAGCATACTATTTAGTCTATATAGATTTGCCTAGGTCAATAATGACATTCAGTTTTATCATGTGAAATCAACAGCTGCTCTGCAAAACATATTCTGAGTCTAACTACCCTGTGCTCACATTTACTTTACATAAATAAATATCTTTTCCAAATAATTCTTTTGTTCATAATTAATAATAAATATTTTTTGTATAGCTGTCCATGTTTGAAGGCTTCTGTTCATGTTAAAAATTCACTGAAAAGGTAATTTACAACAAACACATGGAATGCCGCATTAAGTTACAGAGCAAAAAGACAGTCCTACAACACTAACCATTTTAAAATCTTGTTGAGAGTAAAGTTCTTCTTAAAAAGGAAGATGCATAATAATTTGAATCCCTTAGAAAATATTTTAAAATTCTATCTTCAGAGTAATGCCCAAATATTTAAACACAATATTAGAATTCTAACACCATGGAAACTAGAATATTAGAGGTGAAGAAAGTCATGATACAGTGAAACTCAAGCACTGAAGAATTATTGTTCCAGGTGCACACAGGTAATAATAGAAGGATTTAAAATTAAATGGAAAGTTTATCAAAAAACAAAATCACAAGAGAAAGCGAAAGGATTATTCGCAGGTGGTGAAACAACCAGTAACCTATCTCAAAAAGAAATAAAGCATGCTGGAGAAATTGGACATTTTGAAAGCAATGGCAGAAACTGCAAGCAACCAGTCTGGTATCAAATACTCTGTCAGAAAGACCACCAGAAAATGAATGTGTAACAGGAGAGGTGCCAAGGCATAATCGGTATACATTTCAGATGGACAGCAAGAATCAAAAACTTAAACTGCTGAAAGGGCAACTGCCACATGAGATTTTTATCTTTAATAAGTTTCCCGTAGAAAACGTGTGGAAGATCTATTACACCAGAAATTATGATACTATCTACCAATTAGGTTGCTGATGGATCAGGCAACATGGAAAGTAAACTGCACAGTGGGAATACAATAAGCTCGGAAGACACACAGGTCCACTAGAAAACAAATCTTCAGGTTGATGTAAAGAAAACTACATATATTTAGGAACACAAGAAAGTTGGGTTTTGATATGAATTTTTCAGAACCCATAAGCTGTTAGAGGAAATCAGTGAGAAATTTACCTAGTGGATTCCAATAAATGTTTTTTAGGAAAGATGAACTTATGGAGGATGATCAATATGATGGACAGCACTGTATAAAACATATTCGTGCAAAGAGTATTAGGATCAAAAAACAGTTGCAAGGACTGGTGCCTTTAATCAAACAAAGAGATCATAGTCTAAGGGATGATATCAAGCATGCATCAGAAGAAAGACTCAAAATATTTTTGGATGTTGCTGCCTATGTTAGAGGAAAAAAATACACCAGAGATTTTCAGCAGTTGATGTCAATTGCATGTTTATTATTTTTTTCACTAGGAGTATCACTGAAGAATGTTTGTGAAACTATTTGCAACCCCCACACATATACAGTGGATTACACATAGAATATTGTTTCTGGTTATGTCAAAAATCCATTCAGAAACAAGGATGTTGTTATACATTACTGTCTATGTTGGTCAATGTCTTTACTAGGAAAATCCAACCAAAATCCAGCATTCTGTCTATATTATTTTTATATGTACTCGGAGAAAGAAAACTTAAAAGATATTTTACTGTACTATTTGAGAAATTATATATAATCACGTAACTAAAGACAGTTTCATAATACAAAGACACAAAAACAACTAGGAGGACTTGTGGCACCTTACAGACTAACAAATTTATTTCAGCATAAGCATCCGATGAAGTGAGCTGTAGCTCACGAAAGCTTATGGTCAAATAAATTTCTTAGTCTCTAAGGTGCCACAAATCCTCCTTTTCTTTTCACAGATACAGACTAACACGGCTGCTACTCTGAAACAAAAACGACTGTTAAGGTTGTGCACATAACAGTAATTCTGACATTTCCTGATATTTGAGTACTTAATCTTAACATTTTTAATTTTAATTAACTAGAATTTTCTAGTTTTGATTTTTAAGGAAAAAAAGAAACTTAAAAATAAAGATGCTTTTCAAGATTTTGAAGCTAACCCAAGCTAAATTAGTAAAACAGTTTGTTAGTAATGAGTATCTACTTTCCATAACGAACAGTTACTTACTATAAACGTGGTTCTTCAAGATGTGATGCAGAGGTGTATTCCACCTAGCTGTTTGCACCCCCAGTGC
The DNA here is from genome assembly GCF_965140285.1 of Lepidochelys kempii. Taxonomy (NCBI): domain Eukaryota; kingdom Metazoa; phylum Chordata; order Testudines; family Cheloniidae; genus Lepidochelys; species Lepidochelys kempii. The sequence goes on along the minus strand of NC_136381.1, from coordinate 100,751,260 downwards.
ACCAGAGACCCGTACGGGGGTAGCTCTGATCCTCGTGGCCTCATGGCCATAGCCTCTCCACTGTCTATATGAGGTAGTGCTGCCCTCACCCCCCTCAGTTCCTTCACACAGGATGCCCAGAGACTATCCTAGGATGCAGAGGGGACAGAGGATAGGTTTTGCAACACACACCTGCATCACATCTCAAAGAACCACAGTTACAATAAATGACCATTTCAACTTCTTTGCTTAGATGCAGCTGTGTATTCCACTTAGGTGACTCACAAGCAGTACCCACAGGAATCATAGAATATCAGGGTTGGAAGGGACCTCAGGAGGTCATCTAGTCCAACCCCCTGCTCAAAGCAGGACCAATCCCCAATTTTTGCCCCATATCCCTAAATGGCCCCCTCAAGGATTGAACTCATAACCCTGGGTTTAGCAGGCCAAAGCTCAAACCACTGAGCTATCCCTCCCCTCCCCTCCCCTCCCCTCCCTTCCCCCCACCCCAAGGTGGAGCTCAGAGTCTATTTAAATTAGGACTGCAGGACCACTTTCCCAAAGTTTGCATCTGTAATGGATGCCGTGATAATGGCATACTGGATTGTAAATGTATGGAGAACCATGTAGCAACCCTGCAACAGGGTTAAATGGTCTGCATATCATACAAACAGATGAGGCGAAGCCCGAAAGGGTTTAGCCCTGTCCAAGTGGAAGGCTAGACATCATTGGAAATCTAATGTATGGAGGTGCTGTTCCTCCAGGTATGAATGTGGCTTAGGAAAAAAAAAGCAAATACACTTTGTGATGCAAATGAAACTGAGAGACCACTTTAGACGCAAACTTTGGATGTGGCAGCAATGTCACTTTGAACCAGAAAGTACCAGGGATAAAAATCTTGACCCTGGTGTTCCAGAGGAATCTCCTCCACCACTCCCAAAGCCAGTACAGGCTGGATCTGCTCGAGGAGCAGTAACTTGTAGGAGGGTCCCTGAAGAAGGACAGGGAGGGAGAGCAGGGAGGAGAAGTGGAAAGGAACTGGATGGCATAGCCTGATCTGATGGTACTTAGGACTCAGCTGTCAGTGGCAATCAAGCCCCAAACATTGTGAAAATGAGTTAGCCTGTCCCTGAACGAAGGGATGGAAGTGATGACTGGACCACTGCTCTGGACAAACGAGTCAAAATGGGCACTTAAGGGGTGCCTAGGGAGGGCATGTAAACTGGCCGAACCCAAGACCCAAATGCCTCTGCCTCTGAGATCTATGCCCCTTTCTGGCGTAGTCCCGCTGTCTCAGAGGAGGGAACAACTGCACAAATGGGAGTTGTGGGTGGTATTGTTGTTGCTTCTGTTGTTAACCACCATAATGGCGCTTTAGCACCGCCTGTGTATACAACCCCAAGGAGCACAGCGTAGCTCTAAAATCCTTGAAAGAATGGAGAGTTTCATCCATTTTGTCTGAAAAAAAGCAGCCGACCATTGAAGGGCAAGTCCCTGATAGCCTGTTGCCTGCAGACAGCAATGCCCAAATTCTGCATCCAGGATGCCCTTCTCATTGTCACTGCGGATGCCATTACTCTGGCCGCAGTGTCTGCGATGTCTAGCGCGGACTGTAGCAATGTCTTGGCCATCAAGCAGCCCTCAATGATGAACGCCCCAAATTCCTCCCTAGAGGTTGCAGGCAGCTGGTCTGCAAATTTAGACATGGCTGTCCAATTCACAAACTCATATCTGGACAGCAATGCCAGGTAGATAGCAATCCACATTTGCAAGGAAGAAGAGGTATAGATCTCTCTACCCATTAAGTCCACCACTTTAGGAGCCTCATCCTTAGGAGTGAAAGGACTCTCCTGAAAAGATCATTTTCCATAAATGGTGTTCTTCGAGCTATATTGCTCATGTCCATTCAACTTAGTTGTGTGTGCTCGCCACATGCACCAGTGCTGGAAGTTTTTTTCCTCAGCAGTATCCATAGGGGACCAGCTCCGGTGTCGCCTGGAGTGGCGCGCACAAGCCGCGATATATGGGACGCCGCCAGCTCCCCCCATCCTCAGTTTCTTCTTGCCAGAAACTCCAACAGTGGGGAAGGAGGATGAGTTGTGGAACAGACATGAGCAACACATCTTGAAGAACACCAGTTATGGAAAAAAGGTAACTGTCTTTTCTTCGAGTGCTTGCTCGTGTCCATTCAACTTAGGTGACTCCAAAGCAGTACCCCAGAGGTGGATAGGAGTTTACGGAAGTGTTGTTTGCAACAGCTCTGCCAAACCCAGCATCGTCTCTGGCCTGCTTAGTGATGGCATAATGGGCTGTGAACGTGTGCACTGAGGACCACGTTGCGGCTCAACAGATGTCCTGGATTGGGAAGAGTGCCAGGAAGGCTGCCGAAGATGCCTGTGCTCTGGCCCAGTGAGATCTGACTATCGGCGGCGGAGGGACTCCCGTCAACTCATAACAGGTCTGAATGCAAGAGGTGATCCAGTTAGAAATCCTCTGCGTGGACACCGGGAGGCCCTTCATCCTATCAGCTGTAGAGATGAAAAGCTGAGTCGACTTACGGAAAGGCTTTGTCCAATTTAGGTAGAAAGCCAGGGCCCTTCTTACATCCAAAGCATGAAGGCATCTCTCTCCACTAGTCTCATGGGGCTTGGGACAGAAGACTGAAAGGAAGATGTCCTAGCTCATGTGGAAAGTAGACACCACCTTGGGAAGGAAGACTGGGTTGGGGCGGCTGAACCGTACCCTTACAGAAGACTGTGTACGGCGGTTCTAAGGTCAAGGCTCACAACTCAGAGACTAGCCTCACTGACGTCACTGCCACCAGTAAAGCTACCTTCCATGATAAGTGACACAGGGAGCATGCGGCCAAAGGCTCAAAGGGCAGGCCCGTGAGCCTGGACAAAACCACGTTGAGATCCCACTGAGGGACCAGGGACCAAACTTGTGGAAAAAGTTTCTCAAGACCTCTGAGGAACCTGACTGTCATGTCATGGGAGAACACCGTCTGCCCCTGGATTGGCAGATGAAAGGCAGAAATGGCCACCAGATGCACCTTGATAGACAAGCGTGCCAGGCCCTGGTTCGTCAAATGAAGTGGGTAGTCTAAGATGGACAGCACCGAAGAATGCGAAGGGGAGATGCCCCATTCGGCCACCCAGCAGGAGAACCTCATTCACTTTGCCAGGTAAGTTTGTCTAGTCAAGGGCTTCCTACTCTTGAGGAGGACCTGCTGGACCCTGTACAAACAGGCCCGTTCCTCAGGGTTCAGCCACACAACATCCACGCCATGAGGCTGAGAGACATGAGGTTGGGGTGAAAGAGTCTACCGTGATCCTGTGACAGTAGGTCTGGTCCATTCAGTAGGTCTGGGGCCATGGAGGGATCGCTGCCAGGCTCGATAGGGTCCTGAATCAGTGCTGGCAAGGCCATGCCGGGGCGATCATGATAACCTGAGCCTGGTCTCTCTTGATTTTCATGAGGACCTTGCTGGAGGGAATGCGAACATTAGGCTTCCTGCCCATGGTAGGAGGAAGGCATTGGAGAGGGAGTCTTGCCCAGACCCTGTCTGGAGCAAAACCTGTGGCACCTCCTGCTCTGCCTGGTGACGAACAAATCCACTTGGGGATTTCCCCACCTGTGGAAGATCGTACCAACTACCCACTCATGGTGAGAGGAGAAGTCCCTGCTTAGGTGATCTGCTAGCGTGTTTTTGGCACCCAGAAGGTGACATGCTTCTAGATGGATTACATGATTGATGCAGAAGTCACAGAGACGGAGTGCCTTTTGGCAGAGGGCTGAGGATCGCGCTCCCCCTTCTCTGTTGATGTAGAATATCGAGGCTGTGTTGTCCATCAAGACTCTGTTCACTTTGCCTGACAGGTGAGGTAGGAAGACCACGCACGTTCTGTGCAGTGCCCTGAGTTCTCTGACATTTATGTGTAGCGTCACTTCCTCTGGGGACTACATACTCTGGGTCTGGAGAATGCTGACGTGCATCCCCCAGGCAAGGTCCGAGGCGTCCGAGACCAACTCGATTGAGTGAGGAGGGCTGATGAAGGGAACCCCTTCCAGGACTTTCCCCAGGTTGGTCCACCATCGCAGTGAGGAAAGTACCATCGCAGGGATCGTAATGACCTTTTCCAGGTGGTCTCTGGACTGGGAGTAGACCGTCGCCAGCCTTTGCAGCAGAGGTCCCATTCGGAGACTGGCGTGGCACATATGCGCATGCTGCCATGTGACCTAAGCAAACCCTGGCCATGCACAGGGGAAACCAGAGATTTCCACGACGAGGTCCATGAATGCCCTGAATCTCTGCAGCGGCAGAAACGCCCTGGCACAGGTCAAGTCGAGCACCGCTCCGATAAACTCAATCCTCTGTACCGGTACTAACGTGGATTTTTTGTCATTTACCAACAGGCTGAGGCGACGGCAAGTGGCTAACAGCATCGCAACGTGTCTTTGGACCTGGGACCTGAAGCTGCCTTTGACTAGCCAGTCGTCGAGGCATCGGTAGATCTGGACACTCCGATTTCCGAGGTAAGCAGCCACCACTGACATGCACTTGATAAATACCCACGGTGCTGTTGCTGGGCCAAATGGGAGGACCACAAACTGATAGTGGTAAACCAGAGGAAGCGTCTGTCCCTCTAAAATGGCGATGTGAAAGTATGCATCTTTCAGATCGAGGGTGCCATACCAATCTCCCGGATCCAGAGAGGGGACGATGGAGGCCAGGGAGACCATGTGGAACTTCAGCTTCACTAGGAAGCGGTTCAGGTGTCGCAGGTACAGAGTAGGTCATAGACTTCCCTTGGCCTTTGGGATTAAAACAGAATGGGAATAGAACCCCTTGTTCCTGTACTCTGGAGGAATGACCTCCACCGCACCTAGCTGCAGTAACCCCTCTACCTCCTACATGAGGAGACTCTTGTGAGAAGGGTCCCTGAAGAGGGATGGCAAGGGGGGTGGGAAGGAGGAGCAGACAGCAAATGAAGAGTGTAACCCCGTGCCACTGTACTGAGGAACCATCGGTCCGATATTATAGATGCCCATGTGGGAGGAAAGGAGAAAGGCAGTTGGCAAAAATAGGGGAGGGAGGACCCAGGGAACAGTCCAGTAGGTTGCCCTCAGGCGTACCCTCAAAACGGGTGCTTGCCTGCCTGCTTATTGAGCTCAGCTGAGAAGCCTGCAAAGGCTGGTGGGTAGGATGCTGCTTGTAGCCTCTGGATTTCTTATGGGGAGGCTCCTGGAGAGGGTGGCTCCCTTGGCCCTGAGGCTGCTGTGGCGTGAACTGCTTGCGGGCAGGGCTGGGAAAATACAGGCCCAACATTTTAGGAGTTGTGCAGGAGTCCTTGAGGCCATGGAGCTTATTGTCCGTCTGTTCTGCCAACAGGGCTTTCCCATTGAAGGGAAGGGCTTGCATCGACTGCTGAACCTCTATGGACAAGTCATAGAATCATAGAATCATAGAATATCAGGGTTGGAAGGGACCTCAGGAGGTCATCTAGTCCAACCCCCTGCTCAAAAGCAGGACCAATCCCCAATTAAATCATCCCAGCCAGGGCTTTGTCAAGCCTGACCTTAAAAACTTCTAAGTCAGAGAAGAGCAACCAGGATGCCCGGTGCATAGCAACGGCCAAGGCCATGGTTCAGGCGGCGGTGTCCGCCGCATCCGAAGCAGCCTGGAGTGTTGCCCTGGCAGCAGTCGTGCCCTCCCCCACGATTGCCCGGAACTCCTAGAAGTTTCAGGAAGGGAGTCCTTGAACTTGGCCATGGCTTGCCACATGTTAAAGTCATAGCATCCCAGGAGGGCCTGATGGTTGGCCACCCTCAACTGGAGACTAAAGGTTTATTCGTTCTCATGCTCAAACAAGTCTAGCCTCTTGGAGTCTTTATTCTTAGGGGTAGCCCCAGATTGACCCTATCACTCCCTGTGGTTAACTGCCTCTACTACTAGGGAGTTGGGAGCAGGGTGGGTGTACAGGTACTCGTGGCCTTTGGATAGCACAAAGTACTTGCACTCAGCCCTCTTGGAGATGGGGGACAGGAAGGTAGAAGTTTGCCACAGGGCATTGGTGATCTTTGAGACCCTGGCCGGAGCTATGGAACAGAGAACATCGAAGAGAGAGTCCGAGAGTTACTCTAACTCCTCCACCTGAAGGCCCTCTTCAGTAGTTCCTAGCGCACTTTAGCATCATCTGGAGGAACCGGAGGAGGGGGCCCTGTTATAGCCTCGGCTGGCGACGACGAGGAAGATGCCAATGCCGTAGGGTCTTCCACTGATGGCCAAGTGGCTTGCTCCCCTACTCACTCTTGGACCTGTAGGGTCCTCGCACCCAAGGCTTCGTGCGCCAGAGGAGGGTGGGAGAGAGAGGCAGCTGGTCTCTTTGAGGCTCCAGACACTGAGCGGGAGGCCTGGGAGGGCTGGGTGAACCCCCATGGGTTCCATGGGACCTGTTTCAATGCCGACAATGTAGCTGGTACTGAAGCCTGTCCCACAGTCAGGGAACCTCAGTCTGAACCAGGGCTGGACCCTGAGCGGTTGCTCCCAGGTGAGCAGGACAGAACTGAACAGTGGCTCTGCCCCTACCGATGCCGGTCAGTCCACCTGGAGCCTGATTTGGAATGGGATCTTGGGTACCGGTGGCACTCGATGGATCTACGATGGCCTAGAGCCGGCGATCTATGTCTCGTGCTTGACGAATGGTACCAGAATGAGGAGCGGGACCGGGAGTCGTAATGGTGATGGTCCGAGGCATGGAAGCATCAATACCTCGATCGGTCTCTGGAGCGGTACCGTGGTCTTGATGATACCAGGTGCCGGGACCGCTACTCCCACTGCGGGGTGCGTGCCTCAAGAGGTCTGTGCCCGGTCACTGGCGAGCTGAATCTCGAGCCTCTCTACCCATGCCCAAGCTCCGGGGACTGAATGGGGCTGCTCTGCGTCTGCCTTTAACAGTCAGAGGCATGGCAGTTACAGGAGGGTGAGCACTGGTGGGACATCCCCCACGACAGGGAACGGTGCCGCTGAGGCACCGTGGCGATCTGAATGTAGGTTTACCGTGTGACCGAGGAATTGCAGGAGCCGGTGTGGTCAGCACCAGGAAGGACATGATCTCCTGCGCCGCCTGCAGGACCTCTGGCATGGATGGTTTCCGGAGCTGGCGAAGGCCTCTGCCACTATCTAGGGTGGCTGGCGGGGAGCTGGCTGGGCTACATCGCTCAACCGGAGCTTGGTCCCGAGATCCCAATGACGGTGAAGAGCTGCCTGGCACGGGACCTTGTCTTATCCTTTTCCTTCTGGGAGGCTAGAGACCAACCTTACACCATCTTCTTGGCCTTCTTGGTCAGAACCACAGATGGGGACCAGTGCTGGCGAGTGGACGGTCCCAGTGGGGCACTGCGTACCAAGGTCACGGTGCTTGGCACGGAGTCAGAATGTTGCTCTGGTGCCGGGGTGAGGGCTGACTCCATAAGGAGTGTTCTTAAACAAATATCGCACACCCTCTTAGCCCTTGGCTTGAAGGACTTGCAAATCTTGCACTTTCCACTAATGTGTCCTTTGCCCAAGCAACAGTGACAGCTGCTGTGTGGATCACTAACGGGCATGGACCTCTTGCAATGATCACAGGGCTTAAAGCCTGGGGACCGGGGCATGCCCTGTCCCGAGGCAAAGTCCCGTTCGGGACCTACAAAGTCTCTATCTATAGTTAAGGGATTTACTAACACTAACAGAAAACTATATACACTATAACACAAGAATTAACGAGTTTGTATGAACACTCTAGACCAATGGGGACTGAAGGAAGCAGCGCGGGCCGAGGGATGCTCTGGACGCTGCTTCCTGCAACCCCCATTGGCTTGGAGCGGCACACAGCAGCCAGTGGGAGCCACGATCGGCTGAACCTGCAGAAGTGGCAGGTAAACAAACCGGCCTGGCCCGCCAGGGAGCTTGCCCTGGTGGACCTTGTGCCAAAGGTTGCCGATCTCTGTCCTAGAACAAAGAGTACATTAAAAATATTAAGGTTCTAGTGTTAGATAAACATAGCAAACAAAAAAATCACAGTTAAGAACTGAACTTTTAATATTAACAGTCACATCAGGGCACAGAAGGGTAACATTATGGGATGCCATACGTTGGTGACACACACGCATACAGACACATATAGAGAAAAGACACAGAAACAGAGAAAATGTGTTATATGTGTCCCTTCAGATAAACCTGTCATTCTATGATCCATTTTGGTATCTAGCTGTGTGTGCAAACCATATTGTTCATTCAAAAACCCCTCAGGTTTTTTTTTCTTCCTTTTTTTCTTTTTTCAAGGAAGATAGTTATTTGAGCCAATGAGTCAGGATTTCCAACTACGCAGCCACCAGAGCCAAAAAGGTTATGTGGGACAGTAATATGATTATTGTAAATTTATAAAAGATTTATTACTGATTCTCAAGCATCAAAACATACAAAACACCATACAAAACATAAAACTTTACTGAGAAATCCTAGTTTTGTCACACCCAGATAACCAAAGGGAGCCTATTCCAGATTGTCTCCTTGTTGGTGTTTATCCTTCCTTGACCCAAATTTCTCCCTCTTAGGAGAAAAGGAATCATGAGGGACCAGAAAACTTCCTGAGATTTACCTCACAGAGAATCCTATTGAGGAGGTGGTGCTTACTCACCCCATGGCTACTCTCAGGTTGCCTTTGATTTCTGCTCCAACTTTCAGATTCTGGCTTCCCTCGGCAGGTGCAGAAAGCACAAGCCAAGCTACCGTCTGAGACACTACGCACATAGCAGCAATATCCTCTTGAGGAGTTTGAGACATTTGCTCTATTTCCCCCATCTCTTGGTTGGAGGCCTTGATTTCATTTCTAATAACAAAACAACGATACTTTGCCGTTTTATAAACCTTAATCAGCTTCGGTGAGGTAAGTTTTATTATACCCATTTTATAGATGGATAAATTTAAGCATAGAGAGGTTACATAACTGCCCAGACTTATGAAGATAAGTAGTCCCAGATCTCAGAACACAATGTAGGCAGAATCCAGACTCTCAGTCTCCTGCTTCTACTAGCAGAAAGTGCTGCCACCCTGGGGAATTTTGAGGAACTGGTGAAGATTTTTTACTCCCTGGTAGAATCTGTCACATCACATATGTCCTCGTGCTTTTGTTTTTACTCCCCCATCCTTTCCAAAGGCATTAGCAAACCTTACTCACTCTTCTTTGCCATGAAATCTCTGCTGCAACTACTCAGTTCTCCCTCCGAGCCTAGGCTATGTTTTCACTGCCAAAAGGTGTTAAAGCAGGATAAGTAACGCATGTTCGCTATTTCAGTGTGAAATCCTAGTGGGGACAAGGCACTGTAGTTTTTAACCTCGATGCAGCTAGGAGAGGTCAACCCTGGGTGAGAGGAATAGTGCTGAACTTGCCTTCAGCTTGACTGTTAGCTAAACTGTGATAAAATCTACCAGTGCCTTGTCTCCACTAGGATTTTACAGCAAGATGGCTGTGTGTTAATTATCTCACTGTAAAACACCCACCTTTTTTTAGCAGTGAAGATATGGCCAAAGGTTCTCTCTGTATAGGGTGATCAGACGTCCCGATTTTATAGAGGCAGTCCTTACGCTTGGGGCTTTGTCTTATATAGGCGCATCTTACCCTTTCCCCTCCACCCCCACCCCTCCACGTGCATCCTGATTTTTCACATTTGCTATCTAGTCACCCTATTTCTGGCCAAGTTTAAAGAATTTGCCACATATTTTAATCAAAATTTACCCTACTACATGACAATACCAGGCCCGATTCTCTTGCCTGTTTTGATCCTTTGCACAAGTGCAAATAGAACAGAAAAGCTGCCTATATCTCCCCAGAGGAGGGGTAGAACCAGCAGGAATAGCTCCTATTTGTGCCCCATTCAGCACAGGGGCACAGCATAGGGGCACACTGCCAGTATACACTGCACTCTGTGAAACCCTAGCCAGCCAACAGCCCCTTGAAGATCTCTATCATCTGGAGGAATATAGATCAGCCTTCAGAGAACTCTATACTCCTCCAGGGCTAAGAATCACAAAGCCATAAACAGCTCCCTCACACCCTCTCTTGGCTGAGTAGAAGTGATTAAAAAAATCCCAACTAAATATTTGTTTCACTGGAATCTGCCAATTTGTTGGAATCAAAATGTTTTGCTGAGACAGTTTGATTTTGACTAAGTTCCAGCAGAATCCAGGCACAGTTCTGACGAAAACCTGCCTGGTTTCCTGCCTGCTCACCCACACAACTTCTTGGCAGCCTGTATGGTGGGCTGATGGGGACCTCAGAGTTTGGAAGCCCTGGTTTGCACCTTCCAAGCAGCCTGGGCTTTCTGGGTCCACAGAAGGCCATCAAGCAGGCTGCCTCAAAATCTGACACACCAACAGCTTCCAGGGGTTCACAGTGTCACAGGAGCCCACCATGGAGACTGCCGCAGAACCAGGCCTCAATTTGTATTCACGGAACATTTTAATATTTTTTAGTTTTCATTCTGAATTGGAACAAAACCAAAAACATCCACAAAATGGAATTACTTTTCTGTATGGCTGAGCCACCATCTTCACCCTAATAAATCACTCCTAAACTCCCTACCTTGGTCCTTCTGAGCATCCTATAGTCTCTTAAGACATCTATCTCCTCTCTTCACTTCCCCTCCTTTATCCTTATCATTTGGTCTTTTTCCTACACAGTTCATCCCTATACTGTATCTCCATAGTCAATAATTTTTTGCCACTGATTCTTTCTACAGCTCTTTAAAATGTGCCACAGTCTTTTTTAAATAAAATTCCCTTCCACGACTCTCTAATTTACTGCCTCATCTATGGCCTTTCCTTTCAACGCAAGGTGTTTAAAAAAATAATTTTCATTCCACTTTCTCACTGACTCTCAAACAACATTCTTGACCTTTTTTTAGTTTGGGTTTCAGAGACACCACCCTCCTCCATTTAGTTTCTAACTTCCTTTTTACTATGAAGAACTTCAGTCATTCTCTACAGTGTAGCCTTCAAAGACTGTGGGCCACTTCACCCTCCAGAACCACTTTTCCAGCTAAGCAGACATTTCTAATTCCCTCAGGTCAGGGTCTGCTCCTACCAAACAAACTGCTTTCTCTCTGGCAGCAGTTCCCTCTGTTTAGACCCATCCTCAATGGACACCCCAAGGTTCCGTATCTGGCTGTGCATTCTTTTCTCCCCTCTCTTCCAATCACTGTGAGTAGCTTTAATCTTAGCTTTGATTTTTCCCCAGGCGACATTCAAATTCTGACACCTTTAATTACTACCTCCTATTCAGAGTGTCTGCCTTTTTCTTTGTTTTATTTATTTATTTATTTATTTATTTATTTGGCTAAGTATCTCAGACTGAATTGCTTCCATTAACCAAGAAAAGCATCATGGAACACAATTCTTTAGTCTCTATTTCTCTGCTGCTTTTCGAGCATAGCTTGTAAGTTCTTTCAACCAATAAATGGGTGCCTAACTTAACCTGGCTGTGTACTTAACTAGCTACACAAAGTGGATGAAAGTGTACAATTTTTTACAATGTGAAGATGTCTTTTATACTTTCTCTTCCAACTAAAAATATGGCTCAAGAGATTTGTCTCAAACTGAAAAAAAAAAAGATTTTGAGCAAAGATTAAGCACAGAAAATTTTAGTCCAAGAGTTTTCAAACTTTCAGAAGCTATGATGCATAGAAGTTGGATTCATGCATGTTACAATGGATACTGTTTTGCAACGGCCATAATATAGATCAGAAAGAAATATTAGTTCTTCAGATCCCACAAAGTATTTTCCTTCCTTTTGAATAACTTTAATGATTTTATCAAGTATGTTTTTTATCAAGTTCCAATGTTTTTTATTTGCACAATTTCAGTGATTAAGTGGTGGTGTTGTTGGAATGAGTTGCCCTCTTCTGTAATTTACTTCATGGTAACTTTTTCTATAAATGTACCATGTCACTTTGGTGGGAAATAGAGCACTTTCCTGTATTCACAGTATGCATTCTACCATTCCTTTATGCTTTTTAGCATATGCTATGAATTAGCATTAACAATAACATACAAGCTTTATTACAGAATCTTTTGCTGCATGTTTTATGTACTATTCTTGTCATGAACCCTCAGAAACTACTATGGCGTATGCTCTGAATCTGGATTAACAGGAGCAGGGAGTTGTGTATTTGGGATCTATGTTTCAGAATGCATAGCAAAATACATTCTGAAAAATAACAACATACATGCAAGATAGTCGTGTTTTTTTAAAACACATTGTCTTTAAATTTCTATTTAAAATAAATATAAGACGTCAAATCAATATTATTGACAAAGGCCCTGATCCAAAGCTTGCTGAAGTCTTTCCATGGATTTCAGTGAGCATTGGATCAGGCCGAAACTGCATGATTTCTTTTTAAAAAGGCAACCTGTTTGGTTACAGCAGCACAAAAAAGCCATTATACAAAATTACAGATAAGCCTGATCTGAAAATCCTATATCTGGCAAAGTTCTGATAAGATCCAATCTTCCTTGTTTAGCCAAATCTTTAATAAGAATCACATAGTACCTGATTCCACAGATGTGCAGTTAACTACATATACTGTAGATTTTGTTTCCACAAAAATAATTTTTCTAAGAGTAAATGGGAAGCAAACTTCACACAGTCTAAATATGTATTTATTTACCATTAAACTCCCCTGACCTATTATTAAGTGAAGCATATTTTCATTAATGTTGCTAACTTCACCTTACAACATCTCATTGTAAATTACTTCACAGTGTTAAACTTGAATGGAACAGGCGAACTTATTTCAATGTACTCAGTACTTCAAAAACAAAAAATATCAACACTACTTTTAAGTTAATTGCTTCATGAATTTCTTTCTGGTAAGTTTGTGTATTTTCTACCCCCTACATTATAAAAAAAAAAGTTGAGAAGAAAACAAAGGATTATTGTAGCATCAGAAAATCTGATAAGTTTAGATTTAATAGTATGTTTTATGTTCCAGTCCACTGCTGAACAATTTGCACTGAAATTGTACCAAGGTATTTATCTCCATCTGTATGCCTATAAATAGGAAAATATAAATCAGACTACATTAACAGTTCAAGAGGAGATTTTAGAAGGCATTGAGGGCAAAGATTTGAGAACTATATGACAAAGTTGGTTATTTACCTTAGTTTAGTTCTAATAAAATTTAATAAAAAATGAGAAATAAAAATTAAGGTAGAATTTTTCCATATACTTGGAGAATTAGGTAAAGTGGAGGATATGTCAATTATTAAGATATATTTTTCCAGGCTTTGGTAAAACAGACTTATGTGAGAGCATTATCAAGGCAGGTGACTATAGCCTAAAATAAAGAATCTGTTTAATCATTTATAGTTCATATCACATCATATAGCATAGGTTTAACATGAGAACAAATGTCATTTTTAAGCAAACTGCTGTTGTAAGGTAACTTTTAATTTGAAGACCAAATGTAAATTGCTATGGTGAATGCACGTTAGGTCACTAAAACAACGGTAGCTAAACTCAGATGTGACCTAGCAACCCAGGTGTTCAGGAAAAGTGCTGTTAACAGTAAGGATTGATGATCTAATCAAACTGTCACACTCAGATCCACAGCAGGGTGGTTGGAGGGGAGGTGGAGGAGGATAATATTCAGAAAGCAAGCACATGCTTAGTGTTACTTTAAATTGATGCTGACATTTTCAATTGTAAAAAGAAATTTTTTCCTAAGTAATATAGGAAACAACTCTCCTAACCTTCCGGAGGATATCAGATAATCAGAGAGCTTGTTTTGCAAAAACTAACTTCTCAGAGACTGAAGTCTATATGAAATACAAACTATCAGACATTTCAGAGATTCAAGATAATAACAAACATTTTAATTCTTTTCAGTTTATTTAGACATATTTAGTTTATTTAGACATTTACACAACTGTGTGCATGTGCACTTACAGTACATACACACAGATAAAGTAAAATAGTCCATACACTATTTATATATTTGGAAATATTGTAGGTTAGTAGTTCACTGAGTTTTGTCCTAAATATTTGGATTTTTCTTTCTTGACTATTTTATTCAGGTAATACTACTATTGAAGATCTGAGGAAGAGCCAAAGACAAGAATCCCAGAAAAGTCAACATAGACAGATCTCAGTGGACTATGAAACTTTTTCAGCATCATGATTTTGAGTATTAACATATGTGTATTTGCAATGTGTTTAAAATTCACGGAACACAGTATACCCCGCTTGTAGGTGTAAAAGATTAGATTCACTTATATGAGTTTACCTATGTGTGATGGAGTGAAGCAGAGCCATAACTAAGTAAAACTGGTTTAACAGTCAGAAGAACTATTTTCCCTTTTTGATAAGTAACAGAAAACAAACTGGTTTATAGTGCCCTCACATTGGGCTTCCATATTGCTGTAATCACAAATGATAGCACTTTTCAGCATTTTAGGCTCTGAAGTGGCCACTGAATTAAATATATTCTCTTCAGATACAAAGCATAGTTTATACATGGGAAAAATTGGTCCTTACCAATTTGTACACTTTTATATAAGGCACAATGAGGGATTTTTTCTCTCATTGATTTAGGATCATCTTCTGATATTCCTACTCATCTTGACTTCAGTTGCACTACTTTTGGTGGAAAGTGCTATACGATATTAAGTAACGATATCAGAATCTGGTTCTTAGACTGTAAACTCTGAGGGGAGAGGTGTCATTT
>NC_136381.1:100591515-100731515 GCF_965140285.1 Lepidochelys kempii | reverse complement strand
AAATATCCTTACCTACTTTTTAAGTCATGTCAAACCACTGAGAGATACAGAAAAATAATCCTGATAATAGTCTGACTATCAAAATATAAGTTTTAATACTAAGAGTTAACCTTACAGAATATCTTCTACCTTCATAACAATACATTCTGTTTGCCAGTTTTCCAAATTCAACTCCAAAGTCCACAAAATGCTTCTCCACATTTCCTCAAAGCATATGGAAAATATTTCATCTCTGCACTGTCAAGAGATTATGTTTGCTTCTTTTACAATGCACTCAATAAATAGCTGTGTTGTATTTTATATACTGATCAAAGCTATGAGTCATGATACCATCCTTGACATGGAGGATTTTAAATCTATAAATGCCACAAAGGACATCACTATAAATTTTTATATTAATGTACCACAGACCACTATATCATACGGAACAGTCTCTAGAGGACTGTTGTTCCCTCTCCCGTGAAGATAGGCAAAGGAAAGGCGTCACCCTTCACCCACAGCACTAACCTTACCCTATCAGCCATCACAGCTGAGTCAACATGAAGAGCAAAGCAATCTGTGCCAGCTATAGGGCTGGTATGGATCACTTCCCTCTGGTGCAACAGGGGAACCAGTTTATGACTGAGTTACAATCTGGTTCCTGGTCTGCTCCTATAGGAACAGATCTATATTGCACCTTGCACCTTACCTGGGGACTATGGCAAAGCCAAAATCAAGCCTTTAAACAGTTACCCATACTGTACTTACAATACTGACAAAGTCTACCCATCTGTGAGGTCCCAGGCCTGGGAGTTCCCAGACAGCTGCTGCATTCCTGGCCTCCACCCAATGCCTGCTGAAACCTGGTGAGCTGAAAAGCTAGTGGGACCTACAGCCTCAGCCAAGGCACCACCCATGAGAGCCCTGATTGAAGGATTGCCCAGGTTCTACCTACTGGTCCATCCACACTATTTAAGCCAAAAGGGAGGCACAAGAAGTTGTCCAAGCAACAAGATGATTTCCTGTTGAGGCTACATTGGACCCTGCACCAACCTTCTTTCTGGTTCCTGCTCTGCTTCTGGCTCTTGCCCCATCCCTGCCTTTGCTCCTACTTTCACCATGTTCCTCCTCCATGCTTGATCCTTACCTCTCCTCCAGTTCCTGCCCTTATTTTGTTTCCACTATCAGTTACTAGTCCTGGCTATGACCCTGGCCTTTGACTTCTGAATCTGGCTTTACCCTTGGTTCTGGCATTTGATAACTGACCTCAGCTCCAACCCTCAGCTTTGATTTCTGACTCTCATTCTGGCTTGACCCCTGGCTCTGGTAATAAGCAGTTGACTCTAGTACTGACCCTCAGCTTCGTTCCACAACCTGGATGCCTGATCCAACCACTAGACTTGACTCTTGCTCTAACTATTAGGCCAGACTGCCTATAACCTGGTCCATAACACCATTTACACCTAGTTATTACACTTAAAATCAATTAAGAGGCTCATTAGGGAATCACTGAGTTTGCATGATGGATATAGCTTTGTTCTTCCCAAAAGGAAGAATAGCAGCCAGATACTGGATTTTCCAAAATACTGCACACCACGTCTGAATTGCAAACTGACAGCTATAATAGGCTAAATTCAGATTTTTTTCCCCAAAACTAGTAAGTTTCTATTTTTTAATGGGAAAAACAAGCAATAACTGGGAGCAAAAGAAATCTGCTTGTTTTAGAGATTTTTTTTTTTAGG
This sequence comes from Lepidochelys kempii, assembly GCF_965140285.1. Classification (NCBI taxonomy): domain Eukaryota; kingdom Metazoa; phylum Chordata; order Testudines; family Cheloniidae; genus Lepidochelys; species Lepidochelys kempii. Next base: position 100,729,794 of record NC_136381.1, on the reverse strand, counting down.
TCTATAAAAATCTAAATTCTCTGTTCTTTTAGATAAAATTTTTATTTTTACCAATCCATTTGTGAAGATAGCTTTCATACCACTTGTTGGCCAACTTCAATACATTTTGCTCAGATAAGCATCCAACATTTTGCATGCTTACATGAACCTTCAGGCACACTTTGAATTTTTAATGACTGCTCACAAGTTCAGTTCTCTCCCTTCCTGCCATCATAAACCTACTACTAGTAAGGAGGAACATTCATGGAGAAACTAGAAGAGACTTCCTTTATGGAGAGGACAACTCTTCAGGGAAGGCTCCATGGCTCTCTTCCATCTTCCTCACACCAATAGTAGACTCTCCCTAACGGAAGATGTCCTTCATTCCTCCCCAGGAATTAAAAGTAGAGCTAGTTGAAAAAAAAATTGTCACAAAAAATGCCTTTAATTAAAATTTGAAATTTGGAAATTTTCACCCAGTTCTAATATAAGGTCTGGCCAAGGAGCAGCAGAAGGTGTTAGCAGGCTTGATGGCAGGATCCAGCAACTTTCCTGTCAGAAACTGGTGCTACCACAGTGCTTCCTGGTTATTTATATGAACCATACCTATGGTGGGGAATCTTTCCACAGGATAGAGTAAATCTGTGGAATTTGCTGTTTCAGAACAACACTAAATGAGATACTTTTGCTGGTTTTCTAAAAATGACAGCATAATTCTCTGACAACTATTAATAATAGTTGTCATGCAAGCTACGATAAGGACAATCAAAATCTTATGCTTAATGGTGTCATAATGTGATCAACTGCACCAATAAAGAATGGATTTTCCCTTCGTGTACAGCATTGTATATTCAACGATATGCAAATATGAGTTTTAACATCTTTCAAGGCATCAGGTCTACCACTAGTCACTAAGGAGGAAACATGTTGGTCTGAATGGACGAATGGTCAAATCTTAAATTACCATATAACCAAAAAGCCACAGATTGCTATGTAGCAGCATCAGAAACTTTATGCCAGATCTGCGTCTTCATCCAAAGAAGAAGGAAATGGGTGGAGATTTCAGTTTATTTAGGTGAATTAGAAAAGGTTTTGGATGAAGCGCTTCACTCATCTCTGCTTTTAGATCCAAAATCCACATCAAGTGATTGACATTTAATTATAAAATAGTGAGGGGTAATTTTTCTAACCATACATGGGATTTTAGTTGAATAGCTCCTTTTGTGTTTTTATTTTATCAATACTCCATTCATCATTGTGGAAGTTTATCTCTCAGGGTTAATCATGCTCTCTAAGGGTATGTCTACACTATGAAATTAGGTCATTATTATAAAAATCGATTTTTAGAAATCGATTTTATACAGTTGATTGCGTATGTCCACACTAAGCGCATTAAGTCGACGGAGTACATCCTCACTACTGTGGCTAGCATCGACTTACAGAGCGGTGCACTGTGGGTAGCTATCCCAGAGTTCCCGCAGTCTCCGCTGCCTATTGGAATTCTGGGTTAAGCTCTCAATGCCTGATGGGGCAAAAACATTGTCATGGGTGGTTTTTGGTTCATGTCGTCAATTGCCCCTCCCGCCGTGAAAGCAACGGCAGACAATCATTTTGTGCCTTTTTTCCACGTAGATGCCATACTCGGCAAGCGTGCAGCCTGCTCAGCTCACCGACACCGCCGCTGTTGTGTCCTGGGTTCTACTGGCAGCACACGGTGCAGTAGGACTGCTAACCGTCATCATACACCATTTCCGCTGAAACTCAGCTCTGCTGCTATTGTCTCAATACCGAATTTCTCCATGTTGTCTGTCATGGGCTCCTGGTACATGTGTTCTTCCTCGGGAAGTGTGCGCGGTGCCAACCATCATCCTCCTCCGCTTCCGCTGCAACTCTGCTCTCCTGCTCTCATGAATCCACCTCAAAGGTCCTCTCGTCGTTCTCTATACATATCTATTCTCAGGGCATCCGTCTTTAGCCACTGCTTCCGCTGCAACTCTGCTCTCCTGCAGACACCATACCATGGCAAGCATGGAGCCCACTCAGATCACTGCAGCAGTTATGAGCATTGTAAACACCTCGCGCATTATCCTGCAGTATGTGCAGAACCAGAACCTGCAAAAGCAGGCGAGGAAGCGATGGCAGTGTGGTGATGAGGACATGGACACAGACTTCTCTCAAAGCACAGGCCCCGGCAATTTGGACACCCTGGTGGCAACGGGGCAGGCTCATGCCGTGGAATGCTGATTCTGGGCCTGGGAAACAAGCACAGACTGGTGGGTCCACATAGTGTTGCAGGTCTGAGATGATTCCCAGTACCTGCGAAACTTTCACATGCGTAAGGGCACCTTCATGGAACTTTGTGACTTGCTTTCCCCTGCCCTGAAGAACAAGAATATCAAGATGAGAGCAGCCCCCACAGTTCACAAACGAGTGGTGACAGCCCTCTGGAAGCTTGCAACACCAGACAGCTACCGGCCAGTCAGGAATCAATTTGGAGTGGGCAAATCTACTGTGGGGGCTGCTGTGATCCAAGTAGCCAACACAATCACTGAGCTGCTGCTATCAAGGGTAGTGACTCTGGGATATTGTCAGGTCATAGTGGATGGCTTTGCTGCAATGGGATTCCCTAACTGTGGTGGGGCAATAGATGGCATGCATATCCCTATCTTGGGACTGGACCACCTTGGCGGGGTACTTTTCAAGGGTGCCGCAAGCACTGGTGGATCACAAGGGACGTTTCACCAACATCAACGTGGGATGGCCGGGAAAGGTACATGACGCTTGCATCTTCAGGAATTCTGGTCTGTTTCAACAGCTGCAGAAAGGGACTTACTTCCCAGACCAGAAAATAACTATTGGGGATGTTGAAATGCCTATAGTTATCCTTGGGGACCGAGACTACTCCTTAATCCCATGGCTCATGAAGCCGTACACAGGCACCCTGGACAGTAGTCAGGAGCTGTTCAATTATAGGCTGAGCAAGTGCAGAATGGTGGTAGAATGTGCATTTGGACGTTTAAAAGCACGCTGGCACAGTTTACTGACTCAGTTAGACCTCAACGAAACCAATATTCCCATTGTTATTACTGCTTGCTGTGCGCTCCACAATATCTGTGAGAGTAATAGGGAAATGTTTATGGCGGGGTGGGAGGTTTTTGGCAAATATATCGGCATTTCATCTTTTGGAACGGGGTTTTGATAGCACGGCTTCATCGCCCCATACAGCGATCAGATCCAGTACCTCCCATTCAGTGCATGCTGGAGCTCTTTTGCGATTCTGGGACTGCATGGTCACCTGTGCTGATGAGCTCACCACGCTGGCCAAACAAGAAATGAAATTCAAAAGTTCCCGGGGCTTTTCCTGTGTACCTGGCTAGTGCATCTGAGTTGAAAGTGCTGTCCAGATGGGTCACAATGGAGCACTCTGGGATAGCTCCCGGAGGCCAATAGCGTTGAATTGCGTCCATGCTACCCCAAATTCGACCTGGCGATGTCGATTTCAGCGCTAATCCCCTTTTCGGGGAGGAGTACAGAAATCAATTTTAAGAGCCCTTTAAGTCGACAAAAATGGCTTCGACGTGTGGACGGGTGCAGGGTTAAATTGATCTAATGCTGCTAAATTTGACCTAAACTTGTAGTGTAGACCAGGGCTAAGAAATAGCATATATTCTTGCATATTTTAGGATGTCACCTACTGCAAATGTGTAAATGTAGCTCTTTTTCCAAAATGCATAGACTCATACAGTGTGCTGAAGATTAGAACTGAGATACTCCTATTTTTAACCTAGGATAAGCTATGTTTTTTATAAAAGCTTTTTGAAGTATATAGTTTATCATTATTTAATAAAACTCAGAGATACTTAGACTGCAAGTAGATAGCAATGTAAATTTATTTATAGGATGTATATTAAAAGGCTCTCAAGTTGAAATCATGATATGGTCTTTCAGATCAACTGAAGATGATTTGAAACCCATAGATGCAGCTAGCCATCTCAAGTATGCCATGGCATACAATTTTTAATTTCCTGAGGGACACATTTCTTGTAGAGACTGGCAGCTTTCTTTGTCTTTTATTAACACCCTATTGAGATCTCTATATCTAAGTCCACCAGTGATGATAGTGATTGTAATAGCTCAAATGTAATGGCATCTCTACTTCAGAGACTATGGACATGTTGCCAGCAAAGGGCAACATATTGACCAGTTGTGTACAAATTTCAAGCAAAAATTTACCCCCAGTTATCTTAGAGTGATATCCCAGTATTTCTCAATACTTCAAAGACAAAATATCAGAGTTTTCCCAGAGATCTCTGTGCAGTAACTTTGGATAAATGTTTATTTTTAATGGTAACTACTGTACTCATCCCTATCACAAACATTCCCATTATAGCATTCAGACTAGTACTTTAAAACATGTCAAAATATTTAGAATCTAAGAATAGCCTTATAAAATATATATATATTTACAATCTTACAAACAATTCTTGAAAACACTGGCCCAGACTCTGCAAAACACTTGCACATGAGGAACTTTATGCCTGTTAACAATCCGATTGAACTAAACGTGATTATTCCTGTATGTCAAGATACTTCTTAAAAAAATACTTTTTTAAACTTCACCTTGTAGACTAGATAATTATAGATAACCACAACTAATGATGTTCTTTCACTAGTATACTACTATAAAAAATGTACTGGATAGATTAAATAGAGTTCTAGTGAACAATGAAATCATTGTTACCATGTTCTACAAGATTTATAAAATAAATACTCTAGATCAATTACCCTTATTCTGTAAAAATGTCTGGAGGACAGTTAAATGTACCTCTTCAGATTAAGCATTTCTAAACCCAAGCCATACTTCATAATTAAAAAGTCGGTTAAGATGATGAATGTGGATACACACACACACACACACACACACACACACACACACACACAGAGGTGAGTTCAGAGATACATTTTTCAGTGAAATCCTTCTTTGGCCCAGTTTTGCGGCACGATAACGTCACTTCTGGCGTGTCATTGGCTTAACACAAATTAGAACTCAGCATCATCATTGCTGGTCTTTTCCCACACCACCAGACCCCATTGTCTACTACATATAATAAAAGGTGTAACTAAAAGATTTATCCTGCCAATAAGATATAGTTATAGGTCCCATGAAGATTACTGACACTGAACTACCAAATATGTACTAGCCTTGAACTTGGTAGATAACATACCAGTTTTGTTTAACCACATTCAAGTTGACAATAAATCAGTATCACAGTTCCAAAAAATGAAAAAAAAAATGTAGAAGAATTTTTGTATAAAAATGTTCTTCTTTTGATTTAGCTATTCTCTGATAATGGACCATAATGGTCCAGGCCGTACTTTTTGTTGAAGTATGTAAGTATTTCACTATAATTCTCTTTACTATAAGCTTATTTGATTGTAACTGCATTACATTCTCTGATAATTTCTCTTTTTAAACATGTTTTCCCCTTCAAATAAGATCCACATAAAAATGTTTTAAGAACACCCTTACTCATTATGCATTATGCTTGCTTTCCTGATTTGCATGAGCACATGCTGAGTACTGCCTCCAAAACACCTTCATTTTGTGTATCATATTGAAGACTAATATTTGTGGAGGATGTAAAGTAGCAGAGAATAAGCTGCCGAAGTCCAGCATCACTGCATGGATTGCAAAAGATATTCCTTTTCTCAGAACTGTCACAGTGCTTGTCATCAAAAATACTTTTTGTTAAGAAGTTTGTTAAAAGAACAACCAACTTCTCAGTGTTTACGGTAGTTTAGCATTTTTTTCAATGTACCCTTTTGAACTTATTTCAGTTTTCTGTTTTTGATGATAGTCATGCTGACAACTTTTTTTGGTCCATCAAACTCTGCAGTACAATTACATGAATTTACTTTTAATAAATTACCATCTTTGCATATATCAGTCAAACCATGAAGACTAAACACTTGCAAACAAAATGCATTATTAATTTAATTGTCACAGCCTATTTAGCTAACTTCTATTAGTATTTGCTATAATAGGCAATGTATCAGGGGGCAAAATCTAATTCAAAACATACAGAATAAACTGATTATATTGTCCTAGAGAAATTAAAATATAGCAAGCTTGCAAAATTATAGTCAAGGCATTAATGTTTTAAATAGGTAAGAAAACTACGTAACTTAATTTAGAGAACAGTTATGCCCAAAGTGATGGTTGAACATGCTGATGAAGAGTTTCTTTGGTTCCTAAAGCCATTAAAAGACATCACACGCCTTCATAAAGTGAAGGGAAATGTGGAAAGAGAAAGCGTGGTGGTTGGGCATTTATTGTACTAGATTACACTGTTTAAATCTTAGTCATCACCAGTAAGGGACTGCTACCAGGAAATTATATTGCTGTTGTAGTCCTGCCACTACTACTTGATGTTGCTGTACATTAAGAGGACAAGCCAGACAAAAAAGTATTATGAAAAAGAAATAGTCAAAGACAAAATAAGGGATTTTAAAAAAGAGGAGCAAATAAGTCGCTCAAAAATCACTAGTTTATGCTGGCCGGGGGTGGGGGAGGTATGCTGCAACACAGTATGCTACCAAATGGGACACTGGGGTTAGTGTCCTGAGCTTGGTTCTTTGCTCCCAGGGCAGCAAGGGCTTGGAGTGCTGTGAAAGCAGCTTGCTAAAGTCTGTGACAGGTGAAAACACATCATGTCATCTTTGCAACCCTACACTGGCTGATGGTTCAAAAAGCCTTTGAGGAATGAGGGAAAAGATAGGGGGGGGAGGGAGAACAGGAGCATGTAGGAGGGCTCCATAAAAAAAATAACACTGTTTTAGATTAAAGCATCCATTGTTTAAAGAATTCATTTGTGATGGTGAACACTAAAAATGTGCCTCTCAGGGTCAGATAGTGTATTTGGAGATCTGTTGTATGCATATTTTATTGTACACATATTCACAAGGGTAATATAAGTTATTTCAATGCAGTATTTCTGATGATTAGGCAGTAAGTACCCCTTTGTAGAAGGATATATTTGAATAGAGTGCAAATTTTTGAATAGAATTCTGGTGACAACATAAACCACAAGAGCAAAATATTTTTCAGAATTCCACTGTGCCATGAAAAAAAGATACCAAATATAAACTAACAGTTTTAATTTATCAATTTATACTAGTTATATCTTATTTGATGTAAATGTAACTATTTTTTCTTCCATGTCTTATGCTACAGTCCAGGAAAAAATGGAAATCTGAATAATCTTGATGTAATAGTGCTATAACTAAAATTCTGCTTGAACAAATAGTAGAAAAAACTTTGCAAAAAGGTTTAAACACCAAAAGGGATAAAGCGTTAAAAATACACACTACCCATATAGACAACATACGTGCATGCCAGAGGATGATCTGTTACTTTAATACTCTATATTAAGGTCATTTGAAAAGTAACGTATGGTAAATTCATGGAGAAAAGGGCCTGATCTACTTCCATTTCTGGTGTCATTAATGGGAGCTGAAAAAGACCCAAAGGAAGTATTTTGATTGTACCATGGAATTTTTACTACCATACTGAAACCACCATTTACTTTCCCATTTTTGAAGAGGAACTCCTCTCGTTGTATCTGAAGTTTTGAATGCTTTTTTATTTAAAAACACTTCTTTGATTGTCAACAGGGTGCATAGGTAATGTTTGAAGAAGTAGCATGACTCACAATCCTGCGACACTTACAAAAATAACTAATATTCTAATAAGAAAAAGAAGACTTTAGAGTTTAAAAATACAGATATGGGGGATTCAGAGTAACAGCCGTGTTAGTCTGTATTCGCAAAAAGAAAAGGAGTACTTGTGGCACCTTAGAGACTAACCAATTTATCTGAGCATGCTCAAATAAATTGGTTAGTCTCTAAGGTGCCACAAGTACTCCTTTTCTTTTTGAGATATGGGGGACTGTCCTCAGGAGAAGTAAATCAAAATGGCAGCTGCCAGGACAGTAATTAGGACTTTGATAATTCTATAATTAAAGTATGTCACGGCTATGAATTCTGTAACAAAAAAACAAAACTTAAAATATCCTGATGTTAGTCACCCTAAGCACCTCATCACAGAGTAACGTTTTCCCATGATTTTTCCAAAATTTAGATCTCTAATGTCCAGTAAAATGGAGTATGTTCTTTCATAAAGGTTTTAAAATATTAGTTAAATGGTATTGCATACCTGAAAACAATTTTTGTAAAATAAATATTTGACATTACTCATAATTCATCATAAAAAACTGAATAATTAAAATATTGTTTGCCATGATTCTTTTCTTTTTTAAATAAAAAGCCCCTAAAATATTAATTATATTTTTTTACTATGGCAAAGCCACAACTTTTCCATTTCTTGCCATGATAAAACATTTTACCTATATTTCCGGGATTCTGATCTCACTGCACTTTTACAATGATGAATACTGTACGTATGGAACATCCACACTGGTGAATACTAGAAGTTATTTAACTGGATGATTTCAGTAAATGTTATGTTTTGTTTTGGCAGTTGAGAAACTATTTAAATTTCAATTTGCCTAAAAAGTCATTAAGACTTATGTAATGGGATTAGTTATGATGCAAATGAGGAGCAAAATCTGATATTTGATGACCTAGTAAACATAGTTCTGTTTCAGTGATACAATATTTTTAAAATATGAAGCATTCTAGGTACATTTTAAAAGAGGAAAAATACATTTTTATAAACAAAACTTGTAAAAACTTACAAAAATCTTGAGTAAATGAACAAAGGTATAGAAATCAGAGAGGGGCCAAAACCTAACTCCCAATTTCTCTGCCCCATCCCCAAAATTTTGAGAAGGTTGGGGGATTTGTGTCTCCAGATCTCACACACATCTCTGTGGTTGTGACTCCAGTGAATCAACAAAACCTAAGGGGGCCTATTTTTTGGTTTGAAAATGTAAAATATTTTATAAACTTATAAGCACGAAATCCAAAAACAAAAACGGGTTGTGTGTAATTTTGGTTTGTCTTTGGGAAGGCAAGACACAACTACTGAAGTTTTGCCTATTATGACTGCCTAAGCCATACTCTAATAAAAACAAAATTAGATCTAGCTCTCATTGGAATCTATGGGAATCTTTCCATTGACTTCAGTGAGCATTCGATAAGACCCATGTCAGCAAATCATTTAAGTATGTCTTAATTCCCACTGATGTCAGTGAGATTTAAGCACATTGAAAATTAAGCACTGCTTAAGTGCTTCACTGAAAAAGGACCAGCCAGCCCCAAGCCTATATTCTTTATGCACACAACTCCAGTTGGAATTTTGGGCGGGCTGGGAACGCAGGATCATGCCTATATATTACATAAATGTATGTATATAGTATATTAATAGAATCCAAATCAGAGTAGTTAATACATCTTAAAAGATTTTTGCAGTACACGTAAACACATTTGTGTAAACTAGCAAAATATTGTACTTTACCTTTCTTTTGGTGTACCAACTCCATGTTTGCCCAATAAGTGAGTATTTAAGTGTTTCTTCATCACAAAGGCCACTCTAAAAAAAGAAAAAAATATGAATTTCAATTGGCTTGTACCAAAACATTTGTAAAAATGGGTGGGGTTATTTTTTTAAACACGTACTTAAGCATATTTTATTGAAGAGGAAATCTAATCAGTTCTGTTAGATCAAGATATCATAACCTATTTTCAAATTTGAAAGTCGATATCATAACAACATAAGTTTACAGATCTACATCAAATCTGGGGTTTTCTTACACAGATATACAAAAAAACAATTATAAAAACAAATCACTTGTCAACATACACAATAATTTTGTTCCTGATTCCCTTTGCAGTTTAAAAACACTTTATGTAATATACTGAAAAATAAATTTATTTTTTACCTATATAACATTCTCTAACCTTCTATTTATTTAACCTTAAAACCTAAAATCCTTCTTTACGTGAGCAGTCCCATTGACTTCAGTAAGAATGCTGCATGATCAGGCCTTTAATCATTACTTGTGTTTGGTCAACCTTCAACATATTAATTATTTAAAGAGACACATAGGGAAAAAATAATATCATTTGTAGTGCTAGGATTTCTTTTTGTGGCTATAGGGAGATAATGTTTGTGATTACATTGTGCACAGGAATTTTGCCTAAGTGGCACCAAGACATCATCAACAACAACAATAAATGTATTACCCGACATTATGCCTTATACCAAACACAAAGCAGTTCAATTACAGTAATTTAATTCTGGTGACATACGTAATGAAAAACATAGGAGCCTACTGAGTAACGTTCTTCCGGTGATAACACCATTAACATCAATTCAAGGATATCATGTGACTGCTTCAAACAATTCAGATATCAGACTGAAACTTCAAACTAAAATGGTTCTCTAGATAAGCAAAAATTTTACTGCTGTAACTTTCAGTGTGAAAAAAGGGTTTGCAAACATTTTTGTTAATTATGTATTACAGCTGTCCTTCATAAAGTTAATTACTAATAGCTGAAAGGCAATAGAATCTATTTGCATATGTACATGAAAGGCATGACATATGCAAAAATATGATTTTAATTAGCATTCTATGATATGAAGAGCTACAAATCAAACTGGCATGTTATAAGATTTTTAACATTAAACGCTGAATTCATCTGGACATGTTTGCACTAATGGACAACGCAAGGACTGTAAAACACTGTAGCATTATGGCATATACGAGCCACAAAAGCCAAGAAAGAGTACTTTTCCTTTACAAATATGTTAATGTATCTTCTCCATGTCTGATCTACTTTGGGCACTTTCACATTATTACAGAGAATCTCGTTTTTGTGAAGCCTTCAGGGTGTAAGAATATAATTCTGTCTTTTTAAAATGATAGTGACTTCATTATTTTTATAAGACGACATTAAAAATACCAGGGACTCATTTTTTTTTCATATGGGATTAACCACAATCTTTAGAAACCTGAATAATCAATCACACTATCTTGATTATTACTATGCAAATGTCACCAGAATTACTGTACATAAGGAAAATAACTGTACTGACATAAAATTCTGTGTTCCAACTGTACAATGAATTCCAAATTTACTTCTGTTGTTTTTGGCAGAAAGCAGAGTCATTTCAACATTGCTGTAAGTTTATCTAACACATTTTAAATTAATATTATTCTTATTTTTAATTGGAAACCTTCATTGTCTCTCTTAATTTTCTAGAAGAAAAATAAAAACTAAGATACTAATGTGTGAGAGCTACACAATAATCAAAGTTGGGGGGAGCACAGCTTGTTATTTACATGGCAAAGTGTCATTATAGTATACTGAATGTAAAAATCTCAATCTCTTATGCAATATTTCCTAGGAAACTTTTTCATCAGAATCTGGGCACTTGAGGGTTCCAAATGAAAAACAAAAATGTACTACTTTTCCCATTTTTGTAATGGAAATAGAGAAAAAGCTGCATGTGAAAATCAAACAGGCAAGGAAGAAGGGGGAAAAGGCCTTATGCAGTATAATAACTGATCACAGCTGAATATCTGCAATGCTCCAGGTGTGAGTAACCATTTTGCTGCTTTTCCATAGCACAAACAAAATGGTAAAACAAAGATGAAAACTGCCACTGTAAATGTTTCAGGAGCCGCCATCAGGTTCCCCTTCAAATGTAATGCTAAAGGGCCTGATACTGAAAAGCTCAGTGCTTCCTGAGACATGTTGAGTGCTTCAGGGGGAGCTAAAGGCATTCACCATACCTCAGATAGTGTTCAACAGTTTGCAGGATCAGGCCTTAAATGATAATGTTGCCATTTTTAAAAGAAATTAAATAGATGAACAATAATTATTATACAATATAATAAATACAGAGAGCACTTACTTAAGGCAAAACATTATTTTTTTCTAGAACTCAGCCTCTACGTCAAGATGATGACTCTGGGCTTCGGAAGTACAACAGCTACAGATTTTTGGGAAGACCCTAGGCCAAGTCCACTGTTATGGGAGGCAATGTCACCCAGGCTCCTGCAATGTTGCCAACTCTTGCAATGTTATTAATAGTCGTGATATTTGGTATTTTTTTCAGAGTCCCAGCTTCTGGAACCAGGTGATGACCTGAAAAACCTTAGCTTTCACTTAAAAAAAAAAAAAAGTGAATTTCTAGCCCTCATGGTTGAAGAGAGATGCTTGAAAATGTGAAACAGTCTCAAAAACCAGAAGTCCAGTAAGAATGCAGATTTACTGCTCTTTAAAATCTCATGATTTGGGGGGGCCTGACCCATGATTTTTGAATGCTTTGGTTTGGCAATACTGCTAATAGTACCTGGGCCTACCAGTCAGCTGCTTGAGCAGAACCAACTCCTTTAAAGAGTAGCTGCAGGGACCACTGGACTCAAGAATAGGAAGCTCACCAGTCCAAGAGTGAGCATGATTTGATGGACTAAGCAAGAAATTAAGAGTAAGGGACTAATCACAGTGCTCTCAAAAACACTTTCTGTGGCATTTGTCTAGTCACGTGGAATTGGTAGCAAAACATTCCACAGATCTATGCCCCTCCCCCCCAGCCTTGCAAAAGATTAAGGCTGCCCCTAACATGAATAAAGTTCATTAGAAGGAATGAATTTAAGATGGAATGCAACCTAGTGTGGCGGCTTTCACATATGATCTCACAGGGGCTATGCACCATTAGAGTGATAGCACTATGGACCAGGCATAAATAATTTCCATTGCAAGTTAACACAAATATTATATATTTTTTAAAAACCCTCTTTAATAAAAGACTTGTGTGACACCGAGGGAGTGAAGTGAATTAAAGATTGACATAGATCATTTATACATGAAAGCTTAGATAGTTACAACTAATGCATAAATAGAAAGTATTAAAGTGTCAGGAAAGGAGTCGTGATCTATTATTCTACTTAAGGTATAAGTTAAATTTTAAAAAGTTATATCAATGACATAATTTGATTTATTAAGTATTATATATGTTGTAAAAAAGTTAGGAAATGTACTGCCACTTTACTTATCTTTTTATGATCAATGAAATATTGCTTTTGTTTTGATAAGACCAGAAGTGGATGGGATTTTTATACAATAGTTAGACAACAGAGTTGCCACCTTTCTAACTGCTGGTAGCCGGATCCCGAGGCCCCACCCCTGCTCCACCTCTTCCCTCAATGCCCAACCCCCTTTGCTGCCTCTTCCCAGACCCCGCTCCTTTTTCTGCCTCTTCCCACAAGGCACCCACATGCTCCACCTCTTGCCCCCAAGTTCCCTCCCCCACTGTTCGCAGCCTGACAAAGAGCCTGCATGCAGGTAGGAGGCGGCCTTGGCTGAGCAGGGGCTGGCACAGGTTAATGACCTGATGCCTCCCCTTGCCCCACAGTAAACTGACTTTTGGTGTCCGGTCAGTACATCATGACCGGACTTTCTGGTCAAAAACTGGGCACCTGACAACCCTAAATGGCACAGAAGCCAAAAACTGGACTCTCCAGGTAAAAACCCAGCTGGGTGGCAATCCTACTAGCCAAGCTAATTTCATGTTTAATAATGTTACAAAAATAAGATACTACAGATTAACGTGTAGAAGTTAAAAACTACCAGGGTGCGGGGGAGGACTTTATGTAATAAATAAATAAATAAATAAATAAATAAATAGAGTTCTCTTGCATGAGAGCATGGAGCTGTGACATAAGAGTCTGTTAAGAAGGTATCCTCTGGCACCTGGCCGTCTCCACACCTGGATGTGCAGACCAGTTAGATGGTCTCGTGTTGGGTGGAAGGGGCCAGGGCCTGACCCCAATAGCAGCAGTTCCAAAGCTTTCATAGTGGTTTCATACTAGCTGCTGTGATAACTACTAAATGCAAATCAAATACTCAAGTTTTACAAGGAAGATCATAACCCACAAGTATCTGACTCTGTTTAAATAAAATGTGTTTCTATAAATAGAAATTTGTTAGTCTCTAAGGTGCCACAAGTACTCCTGTTCTTTTTTGAGGATACAGACTAACATGGCTGCTACTCTGAAACCCTCAAATTAGCTGCTGTGTACACCAGAACAGGGTTTTGCACATATATCACTGCACATTCAAATTTTACAGATCTAATTTTGGTGAATCTTAATTCACCAAACTATGCAGAACATTGCTGCCAAAGGTCACAAATATTGCCTCTATGGCAGGATAGCCTACTCAACAGGTCAATTTAAGACAACACAGTACAGAAATTTGTAAAACTGATTAGGAGCCAAAGGTTTTATACAAATAAGCTGTCTTTTTCCATGCAGCACAAGTCTAAAATCCTGGGAATTTCATGGCTGTTTGCTGACTTTGAAGGGACCAGGCTGGATTGCCAACAACTCTCTTACAGGACTGTACACATGGGACTCAATTTAAAAGTGAACTATCTGACAGGGTTGAGTTTGTTGTGGAAGATATCCACTGATCTGAAAGGCTGCAGGCCTCCCGGGACAGAATGTCAGGTTCTAGATCCTTAGATGGAAAAGTAGGGCTTTTCTGCTGACTCATCTAGCAGCTGGGTGTTTATAACAGGACAGTCTAGCCCTTATGGGTATCTCTACATTGCATTCGGGACCAAGCCTCCCAGCCTAGGTCCACAGACTTATGCCAGCAGGGCTTGCACTAGCATGCTATAAGTAGCTGTGTAAACTTTGCTTTGACATTTAGTTGGGCCTGGAGCTCAGGCTCTCAAGCCTTGGGGCAGGGGGAGAGGCAGGAGACCCAAATATCTTGAGAGATCAAACCCGCACGATCACCTACCCCCAATGCCCCTTAAAAAAACCAGTATGGAAGCTGTCAATGGTGTGCCTTATTTAGCCAGAGAGGATACTATTAATTAACAAACATACACATTTCTCCCTCCCACGCCCTCCTCACCTCCCAGCAGCACTCCCACTCTTGGGGCTGACTCTGGCACAGAGACCAGAAAATTGATCCCGGTCTTGTGAATGGGAGTACAGGCCCTTACAACTCTACAATAGAGCTATTCCTTCAAAGGAGACTTATTATTATTCTTGAATTAAGTCCAAAAAAGCAGAATTTTAGGAAACAGATTTTGTATGGAAACATAATAATCAGCTGAGCAAACTACAACCTTATCTTCTAGAAATCTCCCCTCCTATTTTTTCTGTTTTCTTTGTAAAGGTTCCTTGAATGAAGCTGGGTTCACATGGGGAACAAGTTGAAAAGGAAAATTCTTGGAATATGGCAACATTGGAGGAATATGTCTCTGTACATCGCATGTCCTGGGTATACCTATGTCACTGATCCTGACCCCGTTTGAACATAATTATGGACACGGGATTGTCAATGTGCTGTTCAATGAGCTACATCAATCTACAGAATAATTTACTGTCTGTACCAGACAGATCATTATGGATGAGTTGCACACTATCAATCAGCTCTGTTGTTCCTGCATATTCCTGTGTCTCTCATCATGTTTCAATTGCTGTCCTTCTATCACCAATCTGTGTTGCTCAAGATGTAAAAGAATTATTAGTTGCATGGCCATAAAGTGGTGGTGATAGGCAGGATTGTCTCCTTCCACCTCTTCTGGTATAAGAGTCTTAGGCAGAGAAAAGGAGAGTGGAAAACAAACATATCTCAATTGTTGTGCAACAGCTGGTCTGTGAGTAAGAATTCCCTGACTGGTTTGCCCATTCAGCAACTGGTGATACAGAATCCAAATCCGAATAGTTATACCACTATGAAAGAAGAGAGCTACACGGAATGAGCGGGAGCTTCTATAGTTGGATACAAGGTAAAGATGGCTAACTAACTGGGACAGTGCTCCATTGTTCCTGGTACATAGAGACCAGTACTGAGGAAGCTGTACCTCCTAAAAGGAGGTAGAAAGCTGCTTGAATAGCAGAACACACGTCCCTTTTGAAATTGGGCTTAGCATCTAAGCCCCTTAGACACTTTGGAAAATGATATGACGTGTCCCACAGTATCTAGAAGAGGTTGTACAATAAAACACTATTGGAGACTAGTATGCAAATGCAGATTTTGATCAATAACAAAGCAAAATGTCATGCATACGAAACATACTTTGGGCCTTGTAAAAAACAACCACAGTAAACTTTGGGATGCACATATGGCATCATGATAAGCACCATCAGACGGTTGTGTCTGCTATTTCAGGACACAACAGAGTACGATCTATTGTTGAAACCAAGGCAAACATTTGCCAGTTTAATGAGATTTACAATAGAATTTACTTTAAAATAAAAAAGTGGATCTTTCTTTGCTGTAGCATTTCTAAAATGAATGAAACGGAGTTTCAAGATTTTATTTTTTCCTTAGAATTTCACTGGAATTAGGAGAACTCTAATATTATTCACAGGAAAATATTATCTAATGAACAGGTTAACTAAAAATTAATGACCAGTGAAACAGGTCAGACAAAAAACAAACACAATGCAATCAATTTTAGGGAACATGTGCCTTTTAATTTTCCCCAAACACCTATGTTTGGCAATGAAACTGAAGGTGTTCATGCATCATTACTAAAAACAACAATCCACTTGAAGAAAATGTTGAACTCAGTGGGCATTTCTTGCAATACAAAATAAAAATGTAATTCATTATTTTATCTTATTTTTGTTCTTAAAGTTGAAAATTTCAGCAGAGGTGACTTGACATGTAGAACATCTAAAGACCAACAACATCATCCATGGTTTTATTATGAATAGAATACATATAAAAAGTTGGGCTATGCCTGTAAGTTCAATTTTAATAAGCAGGAGCCTATTTACAGCACATTACTCACCTGCTTATTTTAGTTTAAAAAAAATAAACATCTCCCCACTTACCTTGCTTGCTTAGTGAGCATATTTAAAAGAGCTGAACAGTGGCAAAAATTTTGAAGTCAAAAGGTGTTCAGTCTGTCAAGAATCCACTTTGCAAACATATGACAAAATTAGCACCATTACAAGATATGTTTGTTTCTATATTCAGAGGATTTAATGAATGTTAAGTGATAACGGTAGGCAGCACAGCTATGTAATTACACTTCAAAACACACCTTACCAAATTACTTCTAAGCTAAAAGAATCACATGTTCTATTATTTTTCCCTGGCTGTCAAACATCTGTATACTGTCACCTCTAACAGGTGTTTGGTAATCTAACAGCTGCACAAAGAACTAAAAAAGCAATGCATTTTGTATCAGTGCTATCACGCTCCCAGTCTACCACAACACAGAACCTGTTTTCATAAATTGTGAAATGCAACCTTAGGCTCAGTTTCACAGAGTGCCTTGTATCAAGAACAGATTATCATCAACGTACAAAAAACTGACAATACCTGAGAACATGATGTTTGTTTGTCATGCTCACTAAGGGTCTCTCAGTGCTCTCAAAATAAACCAAGATTTTCAGGTGTTTGCAACATGAACAAAGAGTTGGCCTACAGATTTCACAGCCCAGAAGATTCCCTGTCTCCCAACACACTCCCTCCCTCCCCCAACATTTCCAAGCCCATACAACTGTGATCTTGTTCCCCCTGTTGACAGCAACAAAGGGGGAAATGTAGTTGGCAACAAAAGACATCAGCCGAGGCATTGTGACCCAAAGCTTTACTGTGAACCTTTATTAGAGGTTTATTTTCATTCACTTCCATCCTCTACATTCCCATCTCTATTCTACAGTATGACCTACTACCTAAAAGGGATGTGTTAGAATGATTGTTATTCACCTACCGCTCTTCTTCACCCACTGAGACAGAATGGCATTACTAGTGAGACGGGTGAGAGGACAAAATTAGTCATACATTTTGGGTGAAATCCTGGCCCCTTTGAGGTCAGTGGTGAAACTTGCCAAGGGTCAGGATTTCACCCAAAACGCATACTGATGTCGTCGTCTCACTTGTCTCACTAGTAATGCTCTGAGTCTCAGTCTCTATCTTCAGAAATGAGCACTCTTTCCCCAAACCAGAATTCAATAGCTAAACAGACGGTGCCTTTAATCTGGCAGTTTCATATTGGGACGCTTGCTCTCCTTCCAATCACATGAAAAATATTTTTTTCTGCTAATACAGAACATTAGCCCAAGGCACTAGGTCATGAGAATCCCAGAATTTCCTGTTCCTCACAAACTGTAAAAAATTGATGAAGGAGAAAAATCAGCAGAGAGGCTTTATGCCACTTCACATAGCGCTTTTCAACTGGGTTTCATACTGTGTCACACTTTGCTCTTCATCAGAATCATCCTTCCAAACCCATCTTTAACAGGCGCTCACATCCACAACCATCTCTATAGTTTCCGTGCCATCCCAGTGCCTGGGTAAGAGGTTCCTTTGTGAGAAACAGCTGGCTTAAGATCCAGATAGACAAGTGTAGGTGAAGATGTCTATCAAAGAATTAACAGGAAGGGTAATTACAGTAAAAGCTTTATCATCTGGCACACTGGGAGAATGGAGGGTGCCAGTAAGTCAAAAATTCTGGTTAACTAAGAGGGAGGGAGTTTGGATGCGGGAGGGGGCTCGGGGCAGGGAAGGGTTTTTGGGGTGCTGGATCCAGGCAGCACTCACCTCGGAAGGCTCCCCGGAAGCAGGAACATGGGCAACCAGGTACTTGACCAGTGGACTGATCTTTCTTAATCAGTGGTGCCATTTCCATTCCCATATATTACCAGATACAGTGTGCCCAGTTTAAGTTTTTATCATACACTTAAAGAGTATGGTTTTGTCTTCAGCAAGTTAAAATAGAGCAAATTAAATTTTAACATGTAGAAATGGGAGTGGGAGGGAGGCACTGAAGAAAACAGCCTGTTATATCTTCGCTGCTGACAACAGGTGCAATCACTGCCGCTGCCCCTTCTTCTGCTTCTAATAATTTCTCTTTCCCACTCCAATGCAGTTTCCTGTCCTTCAGCTTTCTCTGAGCTAAGTTATATAGACATTGTCCTTTTAAAAGAAATATTTTTCTCCTCCTGCACTGCAATGCTGACATTTCTAGGGAATTCCAAGATTTTGATCAAATAATTACAATAATTTACATTTTATTCAGTGCATTGCGTTTTAAGTATACAAAAGTGTTTTACAAACAATTCAAAAAGAGCACCACTGAAATGCACTTATTTCAGGCGTGTAGAGCACCACTATCACTATAATGGGTGAAATGGGAATTCTGGTCTAAGAAGCCAAGAAGTAAACCCAAACTGTCATGAAAGTTCCATGTGATGCTAAGGGTTAAATTTTTTAAAGGCAGACTAATTGTGTTTGAACACACACCTAGTGAAAATTCACTTACTATTGAGATATTTGTAAATTGTTCATTTACATTCACTTGTATTCACAATACCTGATAGGCATTCACAATCAAGGTAATGTAGCATGCAAATGTAAGCATGTTATTGTTTGCTCAATTTTGTATATGCAGGTGAACCCCTTTTTAGATAATGTGGCCCTTACTGTGGTGAGCAAAAATACCTCCATTTTATGGTCGCATGTGAAAGATGCATACATAGTAAATTGTATGGAACATCATGTATCCACTGAAATCAAAGAAAAATGAAGGACCAAGTTGTCCCTGTGCCCTGGTCTACACTAGGAGTTGAGGTCGAATTTAGCAGCGTTAAATCTATTTAACCCAGCACCCGTCCACACGACGAAGCCCTTTTTTTTTTTTTTATTTAAAGGGCTCTTAAAATCGATTTCCTTACTCCACCTCCGACAAGGGGATTAGCGCTGAAATCAGCCTTGCTGGGCCGAATTTGGGGTACTGTGGACACAATTAGACAGTATTGCCCTCCGGGAGCTATCCCAGAGTGCTCCATTGTGACCGCTCTGGACAGCACTCTCAACTCAGATGCCCGCGAACTTTTGAATTTCAATTTCCTGTTTGGCCAGCGTGGCAAGCTGCAGGTGAGTGCAGAGATCATCAGCAGAGGTGACCATGATGGAGTCCCAGAATCGCAAAAGAGCTCCAGCATGGACCAAACGGGAGGTAAGGGATATAATTGCTGTATGGGGAGAGGAATCCGTGCTATCAGAACTCCGTTCCAGTTTTCGAAATGCCAAAACATTTGTCATAATCTCCCAGGGCATGAAGGACAGAGGACATAACAGGGACCCGAAGCAGTGCCACGTGAAACTTAAGGACCTGAGGGAAGCCTACCAGAAAACCAGAGGGGCAAACGGCCGCTCCAGGTCAGAGCCCCAAACAGGCTGCTTCTATGATGAGCTGCATGCCATTTTAGGGGGTTCAGCCACCACTACCCCAGCCATGTTGTTTAACTCCTTCAATGGAGATGGAGGCAACACAGAAGCAGGTTTTTGGGATGAGGAAGATGATGATGATGAGGTTGTAGATAGCTCACAGCAAGCAAGGGGAGAAACCGGTTTTCCTGACAGCCAGGAACTGTTTCTCACCCTGGACCTGGAGCCAATACCCCCCGAACCCACCCAAGGCTGCCTCCCGGACCCGCCAGGCGGAGAAGGGACCTCTGGTGAATGTACCTTTTAAAATACTATACATGGTTTAAAAGCAAGCATGTTTAATGATTAATTTGCCCTGACATTTGCGGCTCTCCTGGATGTACTCCCAAAGCCTTTGCAAAAGGTTTCAGGGGAGGGCAGCATTATTCCGTCCACCATGGTAGGACACTTTACCACACCAGGCCAGTAGCACATAGTCGGGAATCATTGCAGAACAAAACATTGCAGTGTATGTTTGCTGCCATTCAAACAACATCCGTTCTTTATCTCTCTATGTTATCCTCAGGAGAGGGATATCATTCATGGTCACCTGGTTGAAATAGGGTGCTTTTCTTAAGGGGACATTCAGAGGTGCCTGTTCCTGCTGGGCTGTTTGCCTGTGGCTGAACAGAAATGTTCCCCGCTGTTAGCCACATGGTGCGGGGAGGCAAAATGCGACCTTGGAACGAAAGCACATGTGCTGTGTATGTAATGTTAACAGCAAGATTTCTCATGAAAGAGTGTACCCATTGTTCTATAAAATGTGTCTTTTTAAATACCACTGTCCCTTTTTTTTTCTCCACCCACTGCATGTGTTTCAAGGATCACAGGATCTTCTCCTTCCCAGAGGCTAGCAAAGATTAGAAGGCGAAAAAAACGCACTCGTGATGAAATGTTCTCTGAGCTCATGCTGTCCTCCCACACTGACAGAGCACAGATGAATATGTGGAGGCAGACGTCAGAGTGCAGGAAAGCACAAAATGATCGGGAGGAGAGGTGGCGGGCTGAAGAAAGTAAGTGGTGGGCTGAAGAGAGGGCTGAAGCTGAAAGGTGGGGGCAGCATGATGGGAGGAGGCAGGATTCAATGCTGAGGCTGCTAGAGGATCAAACTAATGCACTCCTGCGTATGGTTGAGCTGCAGGAAAGGCAGCTGGAGCACAGACCGCCGCTACAGCCCCTGTGTAACCAACCGTCCTCCTCCCCAAATTCCATAGCCTCCTCACCCAGACGCCCAAGAATGCGGTGGGGGGGCCTCCGGCCACCCACCACTCCACCCCAGAGGATTGCCCAAGCAACAGAAGGCTGTCATTCAATAAGTTTTAAAGTTTTAAACTTTTAAAGTGCTGTGTGGCCTTGTCCTTACCTCCTCCACCACCCCTCCTGGTGCTTCTCTCCTCCACCACCCCTCCTGGGCTACCTTGGTAGTTATCCCCCTATTTGTGTGATGAATTAATAAAGAATGCATGAATGTGAAGCAACAATGACTTTATTGCCTCTGCAAGCGGTGATCGAAGGGAGGAGGGGAGGGTGGTTAGCTTACAGGGAAGTAGAGTGAACCAAGGGGCGGGGGGTTTCATCAAGGAGAAAAACAGAACTTTCTCACCGTAGCCTGGCCAGTCATGAAACTGGTTTTCAAAGCTTCTCTGATGCACACCGCGCCCTCCTGTACTCATCTAACCGCCCTGGTGTCTGGCTGCACGTAATCAGTGGCCAGGCGATTTGTCTCAACCTCCCACCCTGCCATAAATGTCTCCCCCTTACTCTCACAGAGATTGTGGAGCGCATAGCAAGCGGTAATAACAGTGGGAATATTGGTTTCGCTGAAGTCTAACCGAGTCAGTAAACTGCACCAGCGTGCTTTTAAACGTCCAAACGCACATTCTACCACCATTCTGCACTTACTCAGCCTGTAGTTGAACAGCTCCTGACTACTGTCCAGGATGCCTGTGTACGGCTTCATGAGCCATGGCATTAAGGGGTAGGCTGGGTCCCCAAGGATAACTATGGGCATTTCAACATCCTCAACAGTTATTTTCTGGTCTAGGAATAAAGTCCCTTCCTGCAGCTTTTGAAACAGACCAGAATTCCTGAAGATGCGAGCGTCATGTACCTTTCCCGGCCATCCCACGTTGATGTTCGTGAAACGTCCCATGTGTTCCACCAGTGCTTGCAGCACTATTGAAAAGTACCCCTTGCAGTTTATGTACTCACTGGCTTGGTGCTCCGGTGCCAAGATAGGGATATGGGTTCCGTCTATGGCCCCACCACAGTTAGGGAATCCCACTGCAGCAAAGCCATCCACTATGACCTGCATATTTTCCAGGGTCACTACCCTTGATATCAGCAGATCTTTGATTGCGTGGGCTACTTGCATCACAGCAGCCCCCACAGTAGATTTGCCCACTCCAAATTGATTCCCAACTGACCGGTAGTTGTCTGGCGTTGCAAGCTTTCACAGGGCAATTGCCACTCGCTTCTCAACTGTGAGGGCTGCTCTCATCTTGGTATTCATGCACTTCAGAGCAGAGGAAAGCAAGTCACAAAGTTCCATGAAAGTGCCCTTACGCATGCGAAAGTTTCGCAGCCACTGGGAATTGTCCCAGACCTGCAACACTATGCGGTCCCACCACTCTGTGCTTGTTTCCCAGGCCCAGAATTGGCATTCCATGGCATGAACCTGCCCCATTAGCACCATGATGCCTCCATTGCCAGGGCCCATGCTTTGAGAGAAGTCTGTGTCCATGTCCTCATCATTCTCGTCACCGCGCTGACATCGCCTACTCGCCCGGTTTCGCTTTGCCAGGTTCTGGTGCTGCATATACTGCTGGATAATGCACGTGGTGTTTAATGTGCTCCTAATTGCCCAAGTCATCTGAGCGGGCTCCATGCTTGCTGTGGTATGGCGTCTGCACAGAAAAAAGGCATGGAATGACTGTCTGCCGTTGCTCTGATGGAGGGAGGGGCGACTGACAACATGGCTTACAGGGTTGGCTTACAGCGAATTAAAATCAACAAAGGGGGTGGCTTTACATCAAGGAGAAACAAAAACAACTGTCACACAGAATGGCCCCCTCAAGGATTGAACTCAAAACCCTGGGTTTAGTAGGCCAATGCTCAACCCACTAAGCTATCCCTCCCTCTGGTATTTCAGGCAGGACTTCACGGAGGGAGGGACGGGGGAGCAAATGAATACAACACAAATCTGGTCTATTTCTTGTTTTGATCCACTCCATCTATCTTTTACATCTTTGGCTGGCAGCAGACGGTGCAGAAGGACTTTAAGCCATCCACATCTCCTGCTTGCTCACCGTAAGATGGTACAATAGTACTGCCTGCAGAACTAAAGAGAATGACCTGGTCGAGTCACTCCTAATTTAGTCCCTCCACCCATATCTGCCCAGGTGCTCCTGACCGACCATACCGAGGTGGCCAGGGGCACCTCTGACATGCTGAGCATGGTTTTCAGGCCTATTGTACCGTCTGCTGCCACAAGGCAATGGGTTGCTGCTGCTGTGTAGCAATGCAGTACCGCGTCTGCCAGCACCCTGGAGACATACGGTGACAGTGAGCTGAGCGGGCTCCATGCTTGCCATGGTATGGCGTCTGCACAGGTAACTCAGGAAAAAAAGGCGTGAAACGATTGTCTGCCGTTGCTTTCACGGAGGGAGGGAGGGAGAGAGAGCCTGATGACATGTACCCAGAACCACCCGCGACAATGTTTCTTGCCCCATCAGGCACTGGGATCTCAACCCAGAATTCCAATAGGCAGCGGAGACTGCGGGGACTCTGGGATAGCTACCCACAGTGCAACACTCCAGAAGTTGACACTAGCCTCGGTACTGTGGAAGCACTCCGCCGAGTTAATGCACTTAATGCACTTAGAGCATTTTGTGTGGGGACACACACAATCGACTATATAAAAACGATTTCTAAAAAACTAACTTCTATAAATTCGACCTAATTTCATAGTGTAGACATACCCTGTGAGAATCTGAACTCACAGTTCCATATAGTTATCAATGTAGATAGGTCTCAGGTTTGAAATACTTTAAGTCACTCCCTCCAAGAATTATAACAATAATCCACAATAACTTCCTCCTTCAATGTAGAGAACAAAACTAAAATAAAATAAAAAAATCAGAATTTTCACAATTAGCTTCATTCCTGAGATTAGCAAAGACACCAACAACCATGACTAATTGGATAAAATGTCTACATTTTTATGTACTGCTGATACTAAGGACTCAGAGGTAGAAAGTAGTTTGTTAACCATGTGATTTTATAGCGTGGACTAGAAGTTGATTCTGTAAGCAGCAATAGCAGATACAGAATGCATGGAGGAGGGGAGTTGATTTTATAACAGTTACAAAGAAAAGAGTCCAAAATACTAAGCAGGAAACAAATGGCTGGGTGAAAATGCTATATTATAAAATTATTATAAAAACCTTCAAATTGCTCTTCATGGGGGAAAAAAGAGCCCAGTTTGCCAGTTAACCTGACAGTGCACAGTTCTGTGATAATAAGATCAAAGGAACCTGTAAACCCAAGGCTCTAATTTTCTTATGGCGAGTGTGTAATATTTTGCAAAGTAAAATTGACTGAGATGGAAGCTATTTTGCATGGTACAGTGGCGATGGCTAACAAATGAGAGTTTTGTGGGCTGAATGTTAGTCCCCTGCCTCATCTGCCACCCCTAATGACAGCAGCCACCTGCTGTTTTATTGTCACAGCTGGAGCCAGTTCACACTCCTTGGTGCTGAGCTCTGCCCATGAGCGCCAAGCTCTCGCCTCGCCTCATTACTTTGATGAACTTTTTATGGTCAGCACCCATGAAGACCTCATCTAGGACTATGCAACCTAGACCGGCTTCAGGGAGTGCTTCCAGCTAGCAGGAGGTGATAATACAGAGTGACACTAAGGCTGCTACTGTCTGTCACTTTGTCAAGAAGTCACTGTACTATACTTTTGACTCTACAGGGCCCTCAACAGGTAACATGCCATGAAATTCTCACATATAATAATGTTCTCTTTCTTTCTCTTTCACTGCAATATAAAGCTCATATCACACTGGCAAAATGAAATGTTTTTTAATGGTAGATGTTACTATAAAAATCTAATGTTCTGTTTATGACTGCAACTATGGAATTACAAATTTCTACACTCTCTAGATACAAATCCCCTGCCTTACTAGAAAATATCCTGCTATTACTAAAAAATACCAACCAAACAAAAAACCCCAAACAAAGAAACACCACCACCAGCAACATAAAAGCAACGTTTTAAACCTCATTAACAAACATATTTAAGACTAACATTTACAACTTTTATTTTACGGGTGTGGGGGTTGTTTGTTTATTTTATTAACCTAAACAGTGGTAAGCATAAAAGAAAAAAAAAATCACAAATTAGTTAAATTCAAGTTACTGTCCACATGAATCCACAACGGAAATAAATTAAAAACACTAAAAAAAAGAATACTTATTAAACAGGAATGTATTAAAACCATGATAACCAAGACAAATTTTTATTTACTTCTTTTTACTCAAACATACATATGAAAGTCCGTGTCCGTCTCTTTCCTGCTATTTTAAAACAAATAAATTCATTCGTATTTTTAAAAATCTTACCCTAACAAAAAAACAAACAACAAATCTTGAGATACCATATTCATAATTAATATTTTCAATCTCTATCAGGAACTTTCTTATTTTGAGATATTTATAACAAAGTGTTTTATACTTGATTACTGGAGTTTAACCCAAGGTTTCCTTTCACCGGGAAAATAATTTTGTTGGTGTTAACACAGCTTTACATTTGTTCATATTTACATGTATCATTAAGATTAATATATGTGCTATTAATAATAATTTCATTAGCATTCTGATATCATCAAATAACATTTTGAGTTCTGAGTGCCTGTAGGCTGTTATAAGCCTTAAAAACAGAACATTTTCACTATTCATTGTGTAGCAATCCAGCTGATCAGTTTTGACAAATTCATGCAATGTTATAAGCCATTAAACTTGATTAAGTTTCATTTAGAAATTCCACCAAAAAATGCAACTTTTTTTGTATAAACTACTTATTATACCCATTTCTTCCCCACCCACCTGAACCCAAGCAGAAACAGTGTGCTCCCTTTTGTTGAACTCAATTTTCAAATTTCCCATGATTGCAGTGTTCAAAATATTGGTATTGAGGGTAATGATCCAGAAAGGGCTAAGCACCTCTAAGGTGGTATGGATTGCCCTCAACACCCATGAAAGACAAACAGAGTTGCGAACACTGAGCATCTTGCAGAATCAGGCCCTAACTTAAGGGGCAAGAGAGTAGGAACCTTAAAAATGTTGCTGAGCATGGACATTATTTTACAGCTGTACAAAACAAAATAACTTTACTTTGATTACAGAAACAAATTTCTGGAAATG
Source organism: Lepidochelys kempii (assembly GCF_965140285.1). Taxonomy (NCBI): domain Eukaryota; kingdom Metazoa; phylum Chordata; order Testudines; family Cheloniidae; genus Lepidochelys; species Lepidochelys kempii. Next base: position 100,703,170 of record NC_136381.1, on the reverse strand, counting down.
TCCTTACATGCACTCTTCTTTACAAGCATTAATTTAATATGGTCTAAAATATAGTTTAAGAGATAGAAAAACTATCTCAGCAAAGGGCTCAATCCTGAGAGATGCTGAGCACCTTCTACAGGTTGCTGAGCTCCCTTCAATAGAAATTGAGGGCACATAGCACCCTGCAGGATAGGGCTACAAAATTTTTTTTTTTTTTTATTTCACAAACAAGTGAAGGACAACTAGATGAGTTAGTTATTTTGAAGCTTCATATCCACTCTTTTTGTAAATAAGCCCAGGTGACTTTTTTAAAATGAGGATAAAAATGCAGCAAGATTAGAAGCCCTATTAACTTGAACACTAAAATTACCCTGTGTATATGCTTATCTTAATTACGTTTAGATGAAAACCATTTGCATGTAAGGTGACCTTCAGACAATTTTTGTTTCTTTCATATGATTCTGACTGCCTCTTTTGTTGGCTACCTACTTGGTCTGTTAATATTAATTATGTTTTGTATCCACAAACTACTGTAAAAAAGACGATCCTGCTCCCACTGACTTCAAATGGTTTTTTTTTTTTTGCCACTTGTCAAGGATTGGCCCTAAACAATACACAGTTTAGTAGAATCTCTTCTTGTAAACACAACACACAAACGCAATCCATTACATAACACTTTATTCCCAATATCAATGTTCTATTTTGCATTTTCCCCCTAATAGGAAAGGAATTTAAACAAAATAGATTCAACATTCTAGTAAAAAAAAAAAAAAAAAAGGATTTTGTCATCACTATTTCACAAATACAATTTCCCTGTGCACTCAGATGAATATCTTCTTTATAATCTGCTCATCTAAAAGAGCCTCCAAAATACACATTTGCATCTTGGCATCTGCACTGGGTATGTAACCAAGAGAAAATTGGTAATATAGGCAAAAGGAATTCCCTTCTTTTGACTGTAAGGAGTAAAGTAACTGTCAAAAGCTTAATATGGATGGTCCACTTTGTACCTTATTTATCAGCAAAGATACAGCTAGATCAGTGTGCAGTGGACATTATGACGCTGTTTCCATAGTGTAATATAGGTGAATTGCTTCGGCATAATGATCAATGGCATCAGCATACTGATCTCATTCTACTGCTGACAGTTTATTTAAAAAGAAAAAACTGAGCAAAAACTTTGCTCATGGATAATAAAAGCAAAGGGAGTAATACAGGTTTGGGGACACCTCACAGTTAATCTTTTGCTATGTTAAACATTATTTTCTCTCTCTTACCAGTTTCTAATCCATAGCAGAACTTTACCTCTTCATCTAAAACTGTTTGGTTTCTTTACCAGCATCCTGAAAGGGACTTTGTCAAAGTTGGGACTTTGTCCAAACAAGTTATGTTCACTGATTCTCCTAAGTCCATTATTTTGTTTATAACAGTTACATATTTATAATAGAGACATTTTCTTTGCGGAAGTCATGCTGGCTTTGCCTATTATATCATGAACATCTATGTGTTTTATAGTTCTATTTTTAAATTATAAATTTCAATTTACCTGGTATTTAACTTAGGCTCACCGGTCTGTAATTCCCAGTATTCCACTACCATCCCCTGTGTGCTTTTATTTACTTTTTTTAAGTAAAGTTTACTCTCCATACCCTTTCAATCCTAAATTTTCCCCATTGTGACTACAAAGAGTAGTGCCAGTTGTGGTGATCGTTTTGTACTACTTATCGGGATAAGGACAACAAACTGTTTACAGATGATAATAACTTTTGGTCAGAATCAAGTTGAGCTGGGTTTGAACAGGCAGCCTAAAGGTGACAGGATCTGTATGCAATGACTAATCCCCTGAGACATCCAGTCTCCTGAACTATAACTTCCTTAAAGCTGGTTCCTTAACCTATCCTCTTCTAGTCATGCTACTATACGCTTAAGATGATAAGAAAAGGGGAGCATCCTAAATTTTCCATTTAAATCCCCAGGAAATGGAACAGTCATGGCAGAAAGTCACTGATCATGAGCTGATCTACAGCACAGGCGCTTCCAAAGGCAATCCTACAAAAACAGAAACAGGTGTGTAACTAGTCAGACCTATGTCAATACCCTACCCTGCCTGTTGTTCTTCATAGAAGGAGAACAGAGAGCACTTTTAACATATATGGAAAGTGGATTTCTCGTTGTACTGGCCAGGAATGTGTGTGGAATAAAAAAGAACTGGACCGGTATGCCTACGGTTGAAGAAAAACATGTCCATGCTTAATATATTGGAGAAATTGTTCAAGAATAATCCATCCTTTAAAAAACATGTTATCTTTGTAATGCTGCCAAGGTCAGTGTCAGTTTGAGCAATTAGCCACTTAAGTGTGAATCAGATCTGCCAAAGAGCTATTTTCTTTTTGCATAAGTATATTTGTGTGTCTGTGTGTTGGTGTTCATGCATCAGTGGAATTCAGTTGTTCATGCCAGGTCCCCTTATCATGCTTTTCTGCCTCTTTGAACTTGCACATTCCTCCGCGATATGAAATGGACATGTGTCTGGTGATAATGCCAAGATACTTGTGTTCACAAGGAATGATTTTGTGTAACTTGATCCGAAATAGCTTATTATATGTCCATTTCAAGTTCATTATATGACCCCTTCTTCCTGCATAATGTTGCAGAAGACATCCCCAAAATAAGTCCTAACATTGCAGCTACCTCTAGGAAGTACTGATAGATACGGGATGCAGCAAGAAATAAAGTCACATTGCTATACACCTGACTCTACTGTTTCCCGTCCCTAGCATTTTTGTAGATTTTTCAATGTTATATCCCTTTCTGGTTAGCTTACAAGCAGGAAAAGCATAATTCCAAAAGGATATTTTTCTAAGAAACAAACAGAAAAAGTATATGTAATATACAGTATGGAAGTAAACAAGATATTCCAGATAAAGACAGCAATAGTGTGAAATGCCTTTCACAACCTTTCAGAATGCAGGAGTTATTGCCATTGGAATTACCTGAATGAATACCAATTAGAGAATTTCACATATCTTAAAAACACTGACAACTTATTGGGAATTTACCATCATCTATGCTAAAAATGCATATTATGTTTCAAGCAATATATTTAAACAGCCTGCTTAGACTTTACAGATTTTATTAATTTCCAAGTAAACTTAAGGCTCATGAAAGTAAAGGACCAACATCACTGTCTTGTGTAAGCAGGCACTGTGCAAGCCCCCCAATATAGCTCTTCCAAAGAACCTCAAAATCTGGAACTAGTACTTCCCTTGAACTCCCAATCTTGCTCTTGCTTGAGCAAAGATTGTGACAAACTGTGTGGAGATTTTATTATGCTCTTAAATATGGTCTCAACTGAGACCCTTTACATTTTCACTAGCAATTTAAACCCAAAATGCCAGAGGAGAGAGCCTGTTGTACTTATCCATAAGCATCTCCTAACCCCTAGACTTTGTTGAATAAACAGCTTAAGTAATTTTATCTAGAAGCTAAGATGGTGTGATCCCATTTACTTTGAGACTGGAGGCCCAATTCTCACTTGCAGACAGTGTTGCAAATCACATCTCCATTACAAATATGGCAGTTCTGCTCCAGGGGGAATTCAGGTGCCTCGGATGACAAGCAGCATCTTCCCTTTGGGGATTCCACCTGAGAAGGGCAACCTTCAAAATCATATGGGGCTCCACAGGCGCCCCGTCAGCAGTGGCTGCTTGAGAGATGCACTGATTCACCACACAGCCGCACTCTTCCTATACCCAAGACAGGACCTTCAGCAGAGCAGGAATTGCAGGTAGATCACATCACTTTGTCCCTGCTTTTCATGCGCTTTCTGCCAGAGAAAGAAGGAAAGACACACAACCTTAGTTCACTGGCAGAATCTGGTCAGTGAATTCTACCCAGTATTTTCAGGTTCTTAGTAAACTTCATTTACAAACTTCCTCAAATACAGGTCTTTTATATTTTCTTGTATCCAAAGAGCTCTGCCTCCCTTCCCATGTAATAAACAGAATATATGCAGAATGTTCCTTCCTCCATCTCTCCTATAACCCCATCTTTCAACAAAGTAGTGTTGTAAAAACATGCATTTAAGTTGCACTGCATTCCAGGAATAAGTCTAAGACATTAAAAATAACTATTCCATTCTTTCAATAATTAAATAGAAAACTTTTTTATTTTTAAAAAACAGAGGTTTGACTTTTCCCAAATACCTCTGAAATTAAACCAACACTGCCTTTCCAAGAGCAGGTAGAAAAATGTTGGTAATACCATTTTGTACGTGATCTAGATACCAAGACTCAATCATAACCCATTCTTCCTCATCTGGCATTTGGCTAATGTGTGATGTCCAAAAGCACTTATAATGATAGCTGTCTGACTGTACCCTAGATCTGGCGTAAGCTGATGATAGTGACAGAAAGAAACATGGCAAGTCTGAGGCCTGACCCAGTTTCTACTAAAGTTAATGGTCAAACTTCCATTGATTTCAATGGTCAAGGATAAAGCCCATGAAAAGGAACAGGCCAACAAAAATGGCCAGAATATCTTCCAGATATCAAATTGAACCAAATCTGAATTTTTAAAATAAAATGTTCCAAGCTTTTTAGTAAATGCAGTACATTCTTTCCCCCTCATTTTCCATAGCAGACGACAGGACCTTTGGCGCACACAGGCAAATCTTACATATTCCTGTTCTGAGAGTTCTGTTCTGTTAGGGATGCTTTTCTTTCCCCAGAATACTAAGGCAATTCTGGTACAACTACAACTACATCATAAACATAAGTACATCTTGATTATGCTATACAGGTTTACATGTGGTCAGGGGAGACCTGGTAGGATAGCCAAAAAGTCTGAAAGGCACACACTGAAGGGCCACCCACATCTTACTCACATTCAAAGAAAGAAGGTGGTATGGAAACAGAAAGACACAAACAAAAATAAATTAGCTACAGCTTTCTACTCTCCAAGTCTTTTCCTTTCCTTTTTCCCCCACTCCTGTCATTTCTCCTGTTCTCCCATCTCAATGTCTTGTTCCTGAGTTCTGCATTTCTATAAATATGGAAATATCTGTAAATATCCTTTTTTCCTGCTCTCTGCTCATGTTCACCCCTTTATGGTACTGTTTCCCCATGTATTCCTTTAGAACTCCTATTGCCTCTTCACATTACTGATGTACTTTTATATCCCAGAAGATTTTGCATGTGTGCTTGCCCCGTCAGGTATGCTAAAGAGGACACACAAAGTTTTTAAGGTGTAAAAATGACATTCATTTAAATCATCCACTAGCTGTGATGTCAGAAGCAGAGGTAAGATATTTTTAGTGACTAGGGAAGAAATATGATGGAGGTAGAGAGAGTGCTACTTCGGGCAGGTGACAAAAGTACAGGCATCAGCAAGGCAGCGTGGCAGAGAAAGGAAGTTGGGTAATTGACAGTGCAATGGAATAGTCTTGAGTACCCTGCTGTACTTTAACTGAAGGATGGAGGCCAAAAACACCTGAGGGTAAGGAGAAAAAATATGAGAAGCAAATGAACTAAGATTTACCTTCCTCTCTTCAACCCACATACCCCCTCACCAAGAGAAAACACAGGACTGCTCAAGAAATAGTATTGTTTTCTCTCAGTGTCATGTTTTCCTCTTCTGAATGTAGTTGTCTTTTTTCTTCCCCTTACTAGTCACACAATGGTAGAAGCCTCAAGAGATGAAAAGTGGGTAGGCACTGCCTCTTCCCAACAGCCAAAATAAACATACAACTTGTCAGCACTATCAATTTCTGTTGTGATGTCTGCTGTCTTCAACTGTTGTCAATTCCAGAATTTCTCTGAGGTGAAAGAAGTAAGCTAGGAGGGCAAAGGCATATGTTCTCAAGAATACCCTGAGAGCATGATAGGATATCTGAATGCAACAAATCACCAGAGACCAACAGAGAGGGTGCTAGACTTGAGAAAATCCACACTTCCCACACCCCCACGCTCACATGTGTTTTTATTCAAGGTAGGGAGCCTGTTGAGGGTAGTCATGAGCTCTGTGAGGGGACTATTGAAAGATTCAGCAAAACACAAGGTCAGGGAAGGAGAATGATCTGACTGCATTAGGAGGAGGAAAGGAGAAAGAAGACAGGAAGAAAAGAGAGGAAAGAGACCAGCCTTAAAATAATGAATGAAAATGGAATTGTGGAATTAAGGAAATAGAAGAGGCGGTTATTTATCGTTCCTGAAGGTTCTGACAGGTGTGTCTAATCTGCTCTTAAAGGTCTCCAGTGATGGAGATTCCACAACCTCCCTAGACAATTTATTCCAGTGCTTAACCACTCTAACAATTAGGAAGTTTTTCCTAATGTCCAACATAAACCTCCCTTTTACATCAGTGGTGGGCAACCTGTGCCCTGCAGGCCACATGTGGCCCATCAGGGTAATCTGATTGCGGGCCACAAGACATTTTGTTGACGTTGACCATAGGGACGTGCTGGCTGCCACTTCCTGCAGCTCCCATTGGCCGGGAATGGCTAACCGCGGCCACTGGTAGCTGTGGGGTGGCCGTGCCTGCAGATGGTCAACGTCAGCAAAATGTCTCACGGCCCACAATCAGATTACCTGGTGGGCTGCATGTGGCCCATGGGCCGGAGGTTGTACACCACTTGAAAACTGTTACCATGTCCCCTATCAGTCTTCTCTTTTCCAGACTAAACAAACCCAATTTTTTTTTTCAATCTTCCCTCATAGGTCACATTTTCTAGACCTTCAGTCATTTTTGTTGCTCTTTTCTGCACTTTCTCCAATTTGTCCACTTCCTTCCTGAAATGTAGTGCCCAGAACTGGAAACAGTACTCCAGTTGAAGCCTAATCAGAGCGGAGTACACCGAAAGAATTACTTCTCGTGTCTTGCTTACCACATGCCTGCTAATACATCCCAGAATGATGTTCACTTTTTTTTGCAACAGCATTACACCGTTGACTCATATTCAACTTGTGATCCACTATGACCCCCAAATCCCTTTCCGCAGTACTCCTTCGTAGGCAGTCATTTCCCATTTTATATGTGTGCAACTGATTGTTCTTTCCTAAGTGGAGTACTTTGCATTTGTCCATATTGAATTTCATCCTATTTACTTCAGACCATTTCTCCAGTTTGTCCGGATCATTTTGAATTTTAATCCTATCCTCCAAAGCACTTGCAACCCCTCCCAGCTTGGTATCATCTGCAAACTTTATAAGTGTACTCTCTATGCCATTATCTAAATCATTGATGAAGATATTGAGCAGAACTGGACCCAGAACTGATCCCTGCAGGACCCCACTCATTATGCCCTTCCAGCATGACTGTGAACCACTGATAACTACTCTCTGGGAATGGTTTTCCAATCATTTTGCACCCACCTTATAGTAGCTCCATCTAGGTTGCATTTCCCTAGTTTGTTTATGAGAAGGTCTTTTTCGAGATGTGTTGTCCCTATGTGGATTCCAGACACAGGTGAGCATGCGCACCATGCACCGGAGCCAGAACTGTTCGCAGTAGTGCCCATTGACCTGCACATGTATCATGCGTCGGCCACATGGTGCATCCGAAGCTTTAACAGGCTGTGTGGGTCAGTGCTGCTCCAGGTACCTCTTACCATCAAGGGATGGAGTCCGCAGCAGAAGGTATGGAGAGTGAGTATTGGAATCCAAATAAGGACCACACGTTTTGAGGAATCTACAGTTACAGAAAGTAACCTCCTCTTCTTCTTTGAGTGATGATTCCTATACAGATTCCAGATGGGGAAGAGTAGCGAGAAGTGCTCAGCATGGAGGCGGGTTCAAAGACTCACAAGAAGTCAGAGTCTGTAGGATGGTGCAGCTGACTGCCACATCCGCCACCGCCGCAGGGGCAATGGCATAGTGAGTGGCCACCCTACAAATGTCCTCCCACAGTATGTCTGCAAGGAAGCATGGCAGCATTTGCCCACGTACAGTAGGCCGTGACTCCCAGGGAGGCAGGAACATGAGAGAGAGCATATCATTCCTCAGTACAACACGAGATCCATTTAGTGAGGCATTGTGAGGAGCGAGCACGGCCCTGGCAGCACTCTGCGATGGCAAGGAAGGATTAGGGTGAGGCATGGAAGGCACAGGTGCATTGGAGATGGATAAAAAAGCCAGTGCCTGGCGGACATCAAGAGAATGCAATGTGCATGCCCTGAGGGAGGCATGCGGTTTAGGGCAGAAGATTGGGAGATGTATGCACTCGATGAGGTGGAACGGGGAAGCCATCATGGCCAACAGCTCACTAACTCATTGTGCTAAGGTGATTGCCACAAAAAAAAATATCTTCATGGAGAGATGGGCGAGAGAGCAGGTTGCAAGGGCTTTGAAGGGTGACTTACTGAGGGTGGAAGGTCCCTAGAGGGAGTAGGCTTCCACACAGACAGGAAGCCGTTGAGAAGGCTGCAAAAGAAGCAGGTGTAGTCGGGTGAATTAAGACAGAAAACCCATCCATGGGGGGGGGAGGAAGGCACTGAGTGCCACCAGTAGGACACAGATGGAGGAGTGGGCAAGGTCCGACTGTCGAAGGTGGAGGAGGTAGTCCAGCAGGATAGGAATGGAGACAGAATCCAGAGGCTAGTGGTGGAGGTGCGTCCAGGTGATGAAGCATAGCCATTTAGCTAAGTAGCAGTTCTAGTCGATGGCCATCTGCTGTGAGCAATGATGTCACACATGGGGGCAGAGCACGCCCTGTCTTCACGTGAGCCCCATCCAAATACCAGACCATGAGGTGGAGGGGTCCTGGATTTGGGTTCCTCAGGAAGCCGTGAGTCTGTGTGAGGCGATCCGGGATGGTGTGAAAGCAGATCGGGGGGCGAGTTGAGAGGTGGAGGAGATTGTTGAATCAATCCTGATGAGCCCTGGAGGGAGCTATAAGAATGACTGTCACGCGATCCCACTGCACCTTGTGCAGGACTTGGGTGAGCAGGGGAATGGGCAGGAAGACGTAGTGAAGTTCGGTGGTCCAAGGAAGGGGAAAGGTGTTGCCCTGTGAGCCCAGACAGAGGGCTCTGCTGGAGCAGAAGAGGGGAAGTTTGTGGCTGTTGTGAAGAGGTCCTAGCATGGTGTACCCCGTGGACAAAAGACCAAGCTAAGTGTGGGGTCATGGAGCTCCCATTCATGATTCATGTAGAAGGACCTACTGACTGTGTCCACCAGAAAGTTGCTGTGCCTGAGAGGTGCAAAGCATGGACAGTGATCTCGTGCCTGAGGCACCCAGTTCCAGAGGAGGATGGTCTCTGTGCAAAGGTAAGGGGACCGGGCCTCACCCTGCTTGTTGATATATACAACCGCCAACACATTGTTGGACAGCAGTTGAATGTGGTGGGATTCCATGAGGGGCAGGAACACCTGGCAAGCAAAATGGGCAGCCTGCAGTTCCAGGATGTTGATATGCATCTGTGCTACCTTGGGAGACTAGAGGCCCTGAGGTTGTGTGGCCCTCCAAATGGGTGCCCCACCCCACAAGCAAGGTGTCCATGATGAGAGTGGTGTGGGGGGAGTGAATGGGGTGCCAGCTAGGACGTTGGATGGATTGCACGACCAGGTGAGGGAAGCCAGAATGGAGGTGGCAGGCAGGACTGGCTTGCCCAGGAGGTCCGACTGTGGGTTGTAGACTGACCGGAGCCACAGTTGGAAGCAACACTTATGCAGGCGAGCATACGGTGTGACCAATGTTCAGGCTGCCATGTGACCAAGGAGGAACAGGCACTGCCAGATGTGCGTACACGGATGACAACATAGTTGCACAATAAGCGAAGTGAAGGCAGTGAATCAGTCTGACAGTAGAAAGTCTCAGGCCACAGAGAGTCCAGGTGCGCCCCTATGAAGGTGAACATGCGGGTAGGGATGAGAACCGAATTCTCCTTGTTGATGCAGCTCCCCAGGCTGGCAAGGAGGTCACGAAGGGTCTGGATAGTGGCAAGGAGGCGGTCGCGAGATGGTGCAACGAGGAACCAGTCGTTCAGGTGGGGGAATAGGGAATGGCCTAGACAGCACATGTAGGCCACAATGACCACAAAGACATTTGTGAAGACATGGGGAGTGGTGGTGATCCCAAAGGGGAGCACCCAGGAAGTGGAGGAACTTGCAATGGGTGGGGTGGATGTCTATATGAAAATATTCATCCTTCATATTGAGAGTGGCGAACCAGGCTCCATGGGGGAGGGACAGGATAATGATGGAGAGCGTGACCATCTGGAAGCGTAACTTGCATATGAATTTGTTCAGCCACCCCTCTTCTTCGGCACAAGGAAATAAGGGAAGTAGAAACTACGGCGTGGTAACACTTGTGAGACATTCTATGGCGCCCTTCTGAAGGAGGGTGTCTGCTTCCTCCTGGAGGAGATTGCATTGGGAAGGATCCCCAGGGTCACCATGGGACGGGTGACAAGGAGGGAATGAGAGGAACTGTATCAGGTATCCCTGGTGAACAACATCCAGCATCCAGTGGTTGGTGGTGATCTTATCTGAATTGTGGGAAAAGAGGGTAAAACGGCCCCCCAAAACGATCTGAGGTGCCGTGAGAGGGGTGGAGTGAGGTTCATGGCTCTCAAGGAAAGAGTCTAGAGGACTGCTTGGATGGATATTGCAAGAAGGTGGAGGTGGCGATGTAGTGAGGTCGCTGTGTGTGCAGTGTTGGAGACATGGCTCTTGCACATGTTGAGGATAGGCCTTGTAGACAGTACAAGGGCGGGGTCAGAAGGACGGCTGCTGCTGCCTGTGGGTTGGGGATGGGGTGTAGATGCCAGGCGACTGGAGGCAACCACAACCTAAGGGCAAAGGTGTCCTGAGGAAAAAGTGGAGGGACTTGTCCGTTTTATAGCTGAAGAGTTTGTGGTTCTCAAAGGGTAGGTCCACTAGGGTGGTCTGGACATCCTTGGGAAAGCCAGAGAATTGAAGCCAGGAATCGTAGCGGAGCCCCACCCCAGACACCAAAGAGCTCAACGAGGTGTCAGCGCCATCAACCACGGCTTGGAGGGCCACCTTGGCAATTAGCTTGCCTTCATCCAGTAGGGCCTGGAAATCCTTCTGTTTCTCTGTCAGGAGAAAGGCCTGAAACTCCAACAACTTGGAGTAAGAGAAAAGCTGCACTTTGTCAGGATGGCCTGGTAGCCGGCAATGTGGAACTGGAGGCTCGCAGATGAGTAGACCTTGCAACCCAACAGGTCAAGTTTCTTTACTGCCCAATCAGGAAGGGTGGCCTTGAGGTGTTGTTATCAGGCATGCTCAGTCACCGTGTGAACCGCAAGCAAGTTGGGGGATGGATGGGTAAACAGGAAATCTATACTTTTAGATGGCACAAATTAGTGGTGTTCTCCCCACTTTGGGGCAGCGGAACAGAAAGCTGGGGTGTGCCAGGCTGGTTGTAGGATGGCTTTGTGGATAGAGAGGGCAGTGCGAGAAGGCTCAGAAGGTTGCAGGATATCCAGGAACTGGTTCTGCGGGTTCTGAACTTCTTCCACTGGTAGGTTGAGAGCAGGTCCTAGTACTGACTATGGTCGTTGGGGGGATGAGCATGTCGTCTGGGGATGAGGAGGCTCCAGTAGGGACCGGTGGTGCCAATGGTATGGTGATGTCCTGGAGTTCATCATAGACAGAAAGAGGGGTGATGCAGGTAGGGCATGCCCGGTGATGTGACAGCAGCAATACCCCATGGTCCCAGTAAGGATCCCAAGTGGGCCAGGCATATGGGTCATCGGGAATCAGTGGCCCCTGTGGGTAACAAAACCATGCTTCTGCAGAAGAGCCATAGGCCAGCGCAGGGGTGGCCAACCTGTGGCTCCGAAGTCACATGCGCCTCTTCAGAAGTTAATATGTGGCTCCTTGTATAGGCACCTGTCATAAATATAAAGGGAAGGGTAAACCCCTTTAAAATCCCTCCTGGCCAGAGGAAAAATCCTCTCACCTGTAAAGGGTTAAGAAGCTAAAGGTAACCTCGCTGGCACCTGACCAAAATGACCAATGAGGAGACAAGATACTTTCAAAAGCTGGGAGGATGGAGAAAAACAAAGGGTCTGTGTCTGTCTGTATGCTGCTTTTGCCGGGGACAAAACAGGAATGGAGTCTTAGAACTTTTAGTAAGTAATCTAGCTAGGTATGTGTTAGATTATGATTTCTTTAAATGGCTGAAAAAAGAACTGTGCTAAATAGAATGACTATTCCTGTCTGTGTGTCTTTTTTGTAACTTAAGGTTTTGCCTAGAGGGATTCTCTATGTTTTGAATCTAATTACCCTGTAAGGTATCTACCATCCTGATTTTACAGAGGTGATTCCTTTACTTCTATTAAAAGTCTTCTTGTAAGAAAACTGAATGCTTTTTCATTGTTCTAAGATCCAAGGGTTTGTGTCTGTGGTCACCTATGCAAATTGGTGAGGATTTTTACCAAACCTTCCCCAGGAAGTGGGGTGCAAGGGTTGGGAGGATTTTGGGGGGAAAGACGTGTCCAAACTACGTTTCCCAGTAAACTCAGATAAAGTTTGGTGGTGGCAGTGGAAATCCAAGGGCAAAGGGTAAAATTAATTTGTACCTTGGGGAAGTTTTAACCTAAGCTGGTAAAAGTAAGCTTAGGAGGTTTTCATGCAGGTCCCCACATCTGTACCCTAGAGTTCAGAGTGAGGAAGGAACCTTGACAGCACCGACTCCGGGGCTGGAACTAAAGGTGCCAACATTCCAGTGTGCCGTGGGGTGCTCACTGCTCAACCCCTGGCTCTGCCACAGGCCCTGTCCCCATTCCACTCCACCCCTTCCCACCCCCACCCCTGAGCCTGCAGTGCCTTCGCTCCTCCCCCTTTCCCCCCCCCGAGCCTCCTGCACGCCACAAAACAGCAGGAGGTGTGAGGAGGAGGCACTGATTGGCAGGGAAGTGAGGGGGCGCTACTGACATATTATAGTGGTTCTTTGGCAATGTACCTTGGTAAATTCTGGCTCCTTCTCAGACTCAGGCCACTCCTGGGCCAGAGGGTAGGGCTGGCACCAAGGGTCTAGGCTATAGGAGCACATAGGGGAGAAAGCAAGGTCCAGCTCAGAGGATCACTCAGAATCAGAGGATGGGTCTCGCAGAGACAGCGCTGATGGTGCCGCTGGCATAAGAGAGGGCAGAATAGGGCGCTCCTGCAGCAGAAGAGGTTCAGCTGCTGGCAGATCCAGCTGTGAGAGGCAGAGCAGGGCAGGAGGCTGACAGAGCAGGAGAGGTTCATCCGCTGGAGACGGAAGCCGCAAGGTGGCCAGACACCCGGAGCGCCGAGAGAAACCAACGTACGGCAGCATGTGCTCAGCTGTAGGTGTCAATGGGGCCAAGTGTCCTGGCGTGTGAAGGACTGGGTGTGAAAGTCTGGATGGCCCCGGTGGTATCAACAGTGCTGGAAGTGAAGGCGGTGGACTGGTTACTGTGGCTGGAAGTGGCGCTGGTTGTTCACGGCAGTGCTTGGACTTTCTTAGGAGCCAGAGCAGCTGAGTCGATGCACGACTTCTGACCCAACCTGGAGCAACTTTTGGGGAGGCGACATTGTGTGTAGTGCCAGTCCTTGTCGGGAAGCTGTGCTTATGCCTATGTCTGTGTTTCTTACGTGCATGGTGGGGCTTCAGCATTTGGTCGATACTGCTGGTACCGCACAGGAAGGGCCTGGGAAAACGCTCACCATTGATAATGGGTGCCACTCTGGCAGGTCCATTGGTGCCGGATCCGATTGTGCACGTGGGCACATAGCTTCCTCCATCAGGTACACCTGGGGCCATTCTGCACCAAAAAATTAAAATTCTGCACCAAAAAATTAAAAATTCTGCATACAATATTTTAAATTTTTGCAAAATAGTGCATATTTTATTTGGCAAAATGACACAATATAATTACTCCAGTTTCAATTATTTTGGTAATTTATTTAAAAATACCTGTCAACAAGTATGCCAACAATACAGACAACAGCAAAAAAGACACCCCTAGGAGTAGAGAGTTAAAGAAACCCCTACAATAACCAGCCCAGACACCAGCACCCCCAGAGCCTATACTCCCCCCGCAACTTCTTTACTACCCCACCGGGGGACAGTCTGGTGTGGCTTCCTGCCCCCTTCCTCACCATTTGCAGAGGTGAAGTTCCCTAGCTTCCCGAGTTCGAAGTGGGAACGAGCGTCAGATAAAGCAGCAGGCAATAACATGGGCTTCGCTGACACAATAGAGACAGCATTGGTGCTCGTTGCTCACAGAGAAGGGGCACGGGCACGAAGCATAGCTTTTGAAGACAGCTTACAGGGGCATAGTCCAGGGTCGCCAGAACTCTCCCAAAAGTGCCCTCAGCCAAGTCGGAAGCCGGAGTAGGACCAGGAAGACTGCCCCCCCTCCTGCCCAGGGCAGAGTGGAGGTGAAAGGAACCCCCTGCCCATGTCCCAGGCCCCCTACTCCAACCGGGGGGAGGAAAGGGGGTCTCAAGAGCCAGGTAGGCAGCTGTGGAGAGCCGCAGCGGACCCTCCACTTGCCCGCGGTGCAGGGGTCCGAGCAGCCTCCAGCCTGTGTCCCTGCCCCCTTGACCCCCTGCACAGGGCAGGTGGAGGGTCCACGACTCAATGCCGGCTCCCCAGAGCTGCCTGTGCGGCTCTCACTGTGGCCGGGCTGTCTGAGGCCCCGAGTCAGGGAGAGCCACGCGAGCAGCTGTGGGGAGCTGGCACGGAGTCGCGGACCCTCCACCTGCACTGGGCATAGGGGGCCCTGCGGGGTGGGGACATGGGCCAGGATCTGCTCTCGGATCCCCGCCCCACATCCATGGCAGGTGGAGGGTCCACCATGTCTCCCCAGAGCTGCTGCATGGGCTTCTCCGCAGGGCTCCATGCTGGCCAGGTCCCCCTTCCCCCCAGTTCCGGCATCTCTGGCATAGTCCCCAGATAGGGGAGTGCCCTGCAAGGGGAAAAAAAGGTCCAAGAGGGGAGACCTAATTAACTAAAAACCAACAGACAACTATATACAACTAGAAAAACTATTTACAGAAGGAACAGACAAGATTCTCTTAGCGGGCTAAGAGCAAGGAGGAAGAGAGATTCTAACTCTGGCCATGAGGCAGTAAGAGGGAACTGGAGCAGCATCGACCCACACAACCTCTTAAAGCCTTAGATGAACCACACGGCCAACGCACAACGCACATGTGTGTCCACAAACACGATGACGAAGACTTCTGGCTTCGGTGCATGGCACGCATGGGCACCCACATCTCGAATTCATATAGGGACCATCACTCGAAGAAGAAATTGCCATACCAGATCACATCGATATGGTATTTAGTCTGGTGTTCATTCTCAGTACCAGATGCCTCAGAAGAAATCCTTGTAATAGGCAATTATGCAATGACATGCTCATGGAGAAATTGTTTCCTCATTCCTAGGTAGCGAGTGGTTGCCTTATGTCTTGAAACCTGAGGGTTTACAGCCCTTATAAACTTTTATA
Organism: Lepidochelys kempii; assembly: GCF_965140285.1. Lineage (NCBI taxonomy): Eukaryota > Metazoa > Chordata > Testudines > Cheloniidae > Lepidochelys > Lepidochelys kempii. Next base: position 100,687,743 of record NC_136381.1, on the reverse strand, counting down.
TTTTCTAATGTAACTGCAGATATTATTAGTAGTGTGAATATCTAATACTGTTTTAATTCCTATTAATCTTATAGCAGTGAGTTCCACAAGTTAATTAGCAAGTGCATAAAAAACATTTCCATTTGTCAGTTTTAAATTTTCCTCTGAGCAGAGGAAGTACAAGACCCTCTCTGTGCCAATCCACAGATGACTGGAGTTGTTACAGCACACAGCCACAGAGTATTGGCTCTTTAGCTTGAGCTGTCACAGGTCATGATTTTAGTTCTGGAAGTCCCCAATTCAGTCCCTGATGCAGTGATCAAAAGGGTGGCTGAAAGACCTGACTAAACTTCTCTGTCCCATGATTTTTTTTTAAAATATATACACTTCTACTATGTTTCCTATTTGTTTCCTTTCTAAACAAAACAGTCCTAATCCTTTTTAATCTCTTCATCTGGCAGTCTTTCCATGTCGTTGATCACTGGTCCTCTGAAGGACTTTTTCAATTTCTGCTATCTTCTTTTTGAAACAGGATGACCTGAACTGAACACAGTAGTCTCAATGATTTCTAGATCATACTTACTGTTTACAAGAAAATATACCCATTTACTACATGCCAACCCTACAAAATCAGTGTGGGGGACTGAAAGTCAAGATGGGTTCTTTCTTAACCATTCATATTTAATGGAAAAGACAGTACACGCCGCAGTGTTACTCAGGTGTAAGGCTGATATAGGAAAGTACTTAAGCATATGCCTAACTTTGCACACATAAGTAGTCCCACTGAAAACAGAAGGTCATGTGAAAATGCAGAGAGCCCATGTCATAAATATAAAGGGAAGGGTAAACCCCTTTTAAATCCCTCCTGGCCAGGGGAAAGCTCCTCTCACCTGTAAAGGGTTAAGAAGCTAAAGGTAACCTCACTGGCACCTGACCAAAATGACCAATGAGGAGACAAGATACTTTCAAAAGCTGGGAGGAGGGAGAGAAACAAAGGGTCTGTGTGTCTGTCTATAGTCTGTCTTTGTTGGGGATAGACCAGGAATGGAGTCTTAGAACTTTTAGTAAGTAATCTAGCTAGGTATGTGTTAGATTATGATTTCTTTAAATGGCTGAGAAAAGAATTGTGCTGAATAGAATAACTATTTCTGTCTGTGTATCTTTTTTGTAACTTAAGGTTTTGCCTAGAGGGGTTCTCTATGTTTTTGAATCTAATTACCCTGTAAGATATCTACCATCCTGATTTTACAGGGGGATTTCTTTATTTCTATTTACTTCTATTTTTATTAAAAATTCTTCTTGTAAGAAAACTGAATGCTTTTTCATTGTTCTCAGATCCAAGGGTTTGGGTCTGTGGTCACCTATGCAAATTGGTGAGGCTTTTTATCCAACATTTCCCAGGAAAGGGGGGGTGCAAGTGTTGGGAGGATTGTTCATTGTTCTTAAGATCCAAGGGTCTGGGTCTGTAGTCACCTAGGCAAATTGGTGAGGCTTTTTACCAAACCTTGTCCAGGAAGTGGGGTGCAAGGTTTTGGGAAGTATTTTGGGGGGAAGGACGCGTCCAAACAGCTCTTCCCCAGTAACCAGTATTAGTTTGGTGGTGGTAGCGGCCAATCCAAGGACGACAGGTGGAATATTTTGTACCTTGGGGAAGTTTTGACCTAAGCTGGTAAAGATAAGCTTAGGAGGTTTTTCATGCAGGTCCCCACATCTGTACCCTAGAGTTCAGAGTGGGGGAGGAACCTTGCCAGCCCACTTGACAAAGTTTCTGTGGCAAATGTCATGGAGGGACATAACTGAACAACGTGTGTGTTTGCAGCCACCTTGATGAAGCAGTACACCGAGACACAGGCTCCCAGTACAGTCAGAGAAACAGAGACACCATTTTTCAATTGTAAAGTGAAAACTGGAAAGCAGTAATGGTGAAAGAGACTTAGCAGTAACAGTGGACAGTACATTAGATATGAGCTTGCCATGCAAAAATTGAAATTATGAACTGCATGCACAGAGATATCATGTTAAAGAGCCGCTAACCTTTCAGTCATCTCAACTAGTGTTATAGTAAATCCTTAAAATAATTACCACTTTTACCATATTTTTTAAACCTGTAATACTTAGACCAGACAATGTCACCAAAATCATTCAGTATTCTTGAGAGACCACAACAAAAAGTAAACTTGGTATTGTGCATACATGAAGAATATATTCACCTGAAGGCTATCGACAAACAAATATGTAATCACCCATGGCAATGACCACCAATGAATTCATTTTTCATCTTTACAGATAACAAATACTTCTGATTACTCAATATGTATGTACATATGGATGTATAATTATATATTGATTAGTTTAGCTTTTAGCATAACATATGAATATACTGAATTTCTCCAGAGTAGCAGATAATATTTTTTAAAAATTATACCAATAGACCATTAGCATTATGAATGAATTTATTTTCCCCAACAGTATTAAAGATATGCAAAATTTTCATTTTTCAGAGTTGCATAGTAAATGATTAACACCAGCTCTGCTCATTATCTTGCTTAACAAAACTTCTCTAAAAACAAATAAATCAAAAATGCCTCTAACATTCCCAAATAAATAAATTACAGACCTGTTCAGTGGCACCAATGATATTTTAAATAGCTTGTGCAAGCTCATTGTAGAATTTTATTACAAAACTGCAATTTATAACAAAACTGTCCACTTTTTCATTCTCTACGCAGTTTTACTCGCTGAAGCAGCTTCTGAAAGACTAAGAAACTTTATAATAGGAACATATCTAAAAAATGTTAACCCTGTGTTAACATAGCAAGTTACATTAATTGCTAATTAGGCAGTGATAGGCATTACAGCAATGGTTTTATGAGCAAAATCTTTTTTTCTCTGTTACAATGAGATTTTTAGGATAAAGACAGTTAATACGAACAATCACAATGTGATAGGAGACCAAGTTACTGGAACATTTTCATAATGGAAAGTAAGGAAATGTACTGTACGCTTCATATTAAAAATACATTGATTGAAACAGATTTCAGAACTACTGGTTTAATGTCCTTGTAAATGGAAAAGAAAAAAAAAGCAGTAAAACGTATAACATTCTCCCCCCTCACTGGAGTGTCTCACCTCAAGCAGTTATGGTTTGTTTTCCTATAATAATAAGCTTTGTAAGCCGTCGATAGTACCCACACTTTTTGCTCACCTCTCTGTAATATGCAAACAGTTTTGGTTCAAGAATACAGTTAAGTGTTAAAGGGCAAAATTATTAATAAGGTGAAATTTCATTATTTTAATGTGAAAGTCAGGAAAAGTCAGTGCATGTGAGCACTCAAGAAATTCAGAACACTAAGTTAATAAGCTTATGGCAGTTTTAGGTGTGTATACTGAAACCTAAAGATAAAAATTCAGGAAAATTAGGGATTCCCCTCAAAGGTCAAGTAAAAACATTTTTCTTTATCAATGGCAGAATAAAAACATTGAGCATTGTTGACAATAGCTCTCTTTCTATTGTATTTTCATATTAAAAATAACCATTATTGTTAAAAATAAATATTCTACAGGAAGAATTTTTCCTTCAAACAAAAGTATTGAGGAGTGAATTTGTTACCTCTACACAAGGAACAGAATTAAATGCAAACCATAATAAAATTAAACTGTTATCTGTTGCCAGTTCCCTAAGAGAGCCAACCGATTTTTTTTTAAAGCATTAGAAAACAGCATGTAAATTAAGGTGACTGAAACATGCTTTCAGCTAGCAGAGTAATATGGTAGCTATTCATCACCTGGAGTCATAAAACACTAGGTCTTGTCCTTAGCATATTCTAATGAAGCCTATCATGCAAATGAGAGTGACCTTTTCTGTGCATTCTGTAAGTTCACATTTATGAGAGGAGTATATATAGTTTGCCAATACAAACTAGCCAAAGACTGCGTAATTACTGTAATCAATTAGTAGTTAGTGTCGCTCTGCTCATTTGCAGCTAATGTCAGCTAAGCCATTTTTGAGAGAACCACCCTTGACAAACTTCTTTTTCGTTGTTGTTGTTGTTTTGCAACAGGAAAATAAGATGCAAGTTAAACTTTTCAAGATGGAAGCGTGGTGGCATCCTTCTAAATTGTCTTCTTTTAAGATTCAAAAAGAAGATTCTACAGTTTGTAATGGACAAAAATTCCCCAGCAAAGTTACATATCCTTAAAACGACATTGAAGTTTTCTGCCTGTAAAATTAAACATTAATATTTAAATATTTTAATGAAGGACACTCTCCTGTTAGGCAGTTTAGTGCAAGTAAGGAAGACTTGGTAGAACTTAGGCACTCTTTTCAATGGATGAGTAAACAGGCCATACCCTCTGCTCAACAATGGTCTATTTCATAGACAGTTATGGATTGGAAACATTACTGGGACAGGTAATTAAAGGAAAAACTAATACTGTCTCAGAGATGGGGAATTTTGCGCAGGAAAATCATTTATCATGGCTTACAGTTCCCCACAACTGAAATGAATTATCTTTTTATTTAGCACATATCCATTTTACACTAGAATATTTACTAAACTCAAATGAGGGCCACTTGCTGATTTTAATTTAATAATCTATTATTCATAAAGCAAAAACATAAAAGGTGTTTGAAAGTATTCTCTACATAGCATCCGCAGAGAAGTGTAAAACTGTGCATTTTGGGGCAAAGGAGGAAAAACTGGGGCCCAATTTTGTATTTACACCCAAGGCCCCTGGTAGTCAAAGGAAGATTTGAGTGTTCCAGGAAAGCAGAATCAAAACCCTACATGGAAGACCCTATACTCAAAACAAAAAACAGAGCAGAGATTTGCAAGTAATTTTCTAAAATAATTCTATGTTTTAATATTTTCATTTATTGGGATAGCTGTGTTAAAAAAAAGTAAACTAAATTAGTATCTTTACTAGTAGAATATAGTATTATTTCTACAATTATACATAAATTCTAGTTAAACCAAAATTAGGTTATTGTTTTGTTATTTCTGTGATATGGTGATCAATATCAATAATTGTTTTTGAGTGGCTGCACCACACAAGAGCAGGCTTCATATATGTATGGTATAGACTAGAAAAAAGAAATCTATGTTTATTCTCATGCTGGAATAGAGAAGAATTCGACTGCTTTGATGCCTTCTGGTTGTTCTCTGCATGTCCATAAAAGTGTGGAGATGAAGGATATTTCTTCTGTTTCATGGAATCTTCCATATCAGAATGGACGCTGTGCACACTATGTTTGGCACTCAAGGGGCTAAGTAAAGCACCACATATGTGGTAATGTTTACAAAAGATTTTTGCACATCAAATTTTTAATAATTCATAAGATTAAAAAAAAACAGAATGAGAAATCACAAGTTAAATCATCACTGTCCTACGAAATGTAATGCATGGCGTTCACACTGAAAACTAAACAAGTCCATGTCAAAGACACAAAACTGCATGATTTTTTAAAAATCCAGGGGAACTATTCGTTTGCGTAAAGTAGTTCACATGCATGCTGATCAGGGCCAGAGACATAAACATACAGCATACTGAGATACATGCATCATCAAGTCTGGAGCCTAGAACAATCTTCCAGTGTGTATAAAGACAAGAATTGGTACTTACCCTTCCTCCTGCTATTTAGACTTTATATTGGACAAATGGGTTTTGTTTAAGCAGGAAGTCAGTGTGTTAGAGTTTATGCCATTAAAATTGAGAGCACTGCTTTTTCAAATTGCGAATTAGATTTGCTTTTGTTTCAAAAAATGTACGTTGACCAAAATACAACAAATTCAAAAGGATTCTAACTGCAGGAGCATTGTCTTGTGGTTAGAGCAGGGGTCTGGGAGCCAAGCTTCCCACACTGATTTGGGCAAGTCACTTAGGGTATGTCTACGCTGACTCAGGGAGTGAGCCTTGCAGCCCAGGTTGACATAAACGTGCCAGTGGAGTATGTGCTAGCATGATAAAACAACTGCCATTAACTTAACTGAAAACAGGATTAAGTCATTAATCTCCCTTGTGGTTTACCCAACTGTAAAATGGGAATAATACTTTCCTGCATCACCGGGGACTGCAATTCTTTATTGTTGTTTGTAAAATACTGTGTGATTCTCAGATGAAAAATGTTATATCAGTACAATGTATAATTTAAGTTAATATCCCACTAGTTCAGATACAAGGATGTACCTTTAAAAATACTAACAGTCGTGGTCTTTTGAAAGAAAAAGCTTTTTTGAAGTATTTGTTTCCATGGTGATTTTCAGGTGGAAAAGAGCAATCAAGTAGCAATAAGTGGAGTGACATTGAAGATTTATTGGTTTACTTCTGCATACTGCTGGAACCAGTCACCTCATGTAGCGTCAAACACGTACAACTTGTCGATACTGACACAGAGCCAAACAGCAGGAAGATAGCTCTTTTCATTCTTGTCAGACTGTGCACTGATGGGGGCCTCTGACAGTTACTGAGAGGGGACACAGGGAACAAGATGAGCAAAGAGGAAAAAAATAACCAGTACATTTGAAGGGCCTCAGGCTTCTCTCAGATAACCGCAGAGAAGCAATGGACAAGGCCTTATGGAGCAGATGCCTGACTCATATCAAAGAAAAGGCTAACATGAAATGCTTCGGAAAACAGAAGACTAGCTGATCATTGCTGATCTACTACAGGATGATGACTTTATGATAAACATTCACGACAACTTGTGACCAAAGTGCCGTTACAACACTAATTGTCCATGAAAGCTGACCTGCAGCAAAGCAGCAGAGTTCAGTTTCGATAGGCCTGGCTCAAGAGTACAAACATGATTGTAGATGACAGAAGACATCCACGCATCAAAAATCTCTGAAAATGTCTGACATGACTTTGCACACTGTAAAAAGGAACATAAAAGCTAGAGTCTTGGCTCTTTGTCAAGAAAGAACGAACTAACTGGATAACATTTTCTTAAAGATATTCCTAAGCAAATATCAGCTGTAAACAACGTAGGAAATCATGTCTGAATGTGTTTTCCCCAATCCAGTTCTTTTTTTGCTCTCGTATTTTTAAATAAAATATAAAACACATACAGTTGATAATTTAGGTGAGCAAGCCAAAGCAAATTTTCATTTTTAAATGTATGATTACATATTTTCTAATTTTGGTAAAACAGGAATTTGATTCCCCTCCCATTTTGTTTTAACCCAGTAAGTGCCAGGACTTATGACTTGGAACATTCTTCTACTCACTAAAGCAGAAATGCTAGAAGTGTGCATTAATGACAAGCAATGGGAAATTTTGACTCCAGAGCTGTAGGGTGAATGACTGTTTCAACAAAAAACAGAGATTATAAACTAAGGCAACCAGAGGTTATAGATTAAGCTGTGATTTTCTGAAATGTTGACTATGTACCATTTCTAAGCAGGAAAATGTCCAAACTGTCCAAATGTCCAAATTTAAGAAATAATATTGGGTTCTGGTCATGTGCAATGTAGTGCGATTTACTATTGCTAAAGCATTTCACATTTGTGAGAATGCTTAGTTTAGAAAGGGAGGTTTGAGCATGCATTACATATTGTAATTAATAATTATTGCAACATTTCCATTTTTTTAACAATGTAATGAAGTGCATAAAGCACCTTTCTACTATAGTAATTTAAAATTGCTCTAAGTGATTTTAAATTACCTCTTATTATATCTTATTAAAAACAGTGCAGTCCAAAAATTATCAATTAAAATATTAGTTTAACAGTTAAACTTTGTAAAGTCTAAGCACAGAAAAGAAATACAATGAACAAAATTACCCCCAATCCTGCTCGATAATCATAATTTTGAATCAAGAGACCAGTTAATCTTGTGCAACTTTTGAAATGGTTCAATGTTTAGATTGACCTACATCTAAAAAGAGTTTAAAATTAAATTGATAAAAAATTGAACCAGTTTAATTATTCAATGGATTCCAAAATTACCCACTTTAAATATTGAAGAGATTGAAAACGTTAAACTGTTAGGCCAAAAAATTAGAAATGTGACCTAAAAACCATAAGCATATGAAATAAGTTTTGGGTTTTTGTGTTGTTTTGGGTTTTTGGGCCGTATAAAGAAAAATGACAATATCGGGCTGTTAAAATTTTTTATAGAGCAATAAGAGACCAATAAGAAAAAAAAATCATCAGTACATTTAGCACAAGAATGCTCAATTGAATTGCTGAAGTATTTTATACTGTTAGCAATACATGAGACAGTTGGCAATTTTTTTCTATTATTCCACTGTGGAAATTTCTCAACAAACTGTCTCTCTATAAGAACCTTAAACTTTCTCAACCATGTGACAGCAACTATTCATTCTACTTTAAGGGTAACCAATAATATTCACTGAAGTGATTTCACAGCTTTTGAGGGTATCATTTTTAAGTCATGTTTACTTCTTTACTAATACACAACTGGTTGCGTGGTTGAATTGAGTGTATTTCAACTGTAGATCATACAAGATCTTGCCATTCAGATACAGTAAAGGCAGTGGGGGAGGTTTAGATTGGATATTAGGAAAAACTTTTTCACTAAGAGGGTGGTGAAACACTGGAATGCGTTACCTAGGGAGGTGGTAGAATCTCCTTCCTTAGAGGTTTTTAAGGTCAGGCTTGACAAAGCCCTGGCTGGGATGATTTAACTGGGAATTGGTCCTGCTTTGAGCAGGGGGTTGGACTAGATGACCTTCTGGGGTCCCTTCCAACCCTGATATTCTATGATTCTATGAAAGGTAACTATCTGATGACTAAAGATTGTCTTAAACTATGTCAGATACTTACTAACATCCTGTTTATTAATCACAGAATCCAAGATGAGCTGTTTCATACAGCACAGTACATTTAACTTTGATATTCTTAGACTGTAAACCTTGTCTACCTCTGTGTTTGTACAGCACCTAGCATAACAGGGACCACATTATCATCTGACATTTTGGTGCTGCTATAATGAAAACTAAATAATAAAATAAATAATAATTTACAATACTTTAGAAATAAAATGTTTATGATTGTCTGATGTTTTATTTACATCCATACAAAAGGATGAAAATCTCAACTATTTGAGCTTATGCTCAAATAAACTGGTTAGTCTCTAAGGTGCCACTTGTACTCCTTTTCTTTTTGCGAATACAGACTAACATGGCTGCTACTCTGAAACCTACCATTTTAATATATTGTGAATTTGGCAGCAAATGTTCTACTTACAATTCAAAGAGAACACATATGATTATATAAAGTAAATATAATAGTCTGACAGAGGTTAAAAATAGAAACTGCTTTTTCACTAAAGTTGAATGTATTTGGGGAGACAAAAAGCACAAATGACTTTTCAGGGACACATTAAGACCTATATACCGTAATTATTTTCCCTTTATTACCAATAGTTGCAAATGTTCATTTCAACCTTTTTTTTTCCAGAATGAATCCATATTTTGAAAACTTTTGACATCATATGTCATTGCTTCCATAATCCTCAAGAGCATTTTGTAGAAAGCCATTTATAATGGCTTTATGGACTAATAGTAATTTTAGTCAAAGGACAAAGTTGGCAATGGTCTCTGAAGAAAAGGACACAAAGATTAAAGTACTGGTTAAAAAATATTACATGTAATCAGTGCTAAGCAACTACAACAGTATAGGGCAAGGCAAAGAAACAGCTATCAGTGACAACAAAACTAAAAGTAGAATCACACAGGACCACAAAAAAGGAGCCTAATCCTGTAAAATGATGAGCACCTATAACTGTCATTGAAATTGAAGGTGTTGAGCACCTGGCCAGAAGCACTCAGCATCATGCAGGTTAAAGTTAAAATACATTTTTAAGGAAATGCCTAGATTTCCTGAACATATTAGACATTACTTATGATCACTAGGAAACACAAAGCAGCAACTGCTTCTCCTTACCAGATGGGAGGGAAGAGAATATGGAAAGGCAGACTGCAAGTGTCAGAATCTGAGGGGTAAACCATTTGTCATAGAGCTCAGATTACAAAAAGGAAGGGCATTTCAGACATTTTAATATTGACTTGTAAACTAATGTAACACTATCTTTGTTTCATGCAGCGTTCAGGCTAGCAAAGCCATTATAAAGAGACAGCGGTGAAAACATTAAAAAGTGAATATACACAACTCTTCCTAAAATCTGAAACTGCCTGTCAACAATAACATAACGGTAGGTTGTGATGGGGCAGCTGCCCCTCACTGGCTGGCAAAGGGTTAATAGCAGCCCTTGGAGCCGCTGTACAGAACCCAGCCAACCAGAGGAAGGCTTAGAAGCAGCCCATCAGGACCAGGCTGGGCCCTATAAGAAGGGCTGCAGAGCAGAGAGGAGCTCAGTCTCTCCCTGAAGCTTGAGGGAGAAGGCCTGGCTGCCTGTAGAGAAGTACCTGGGACAGAGCAGTGCTGGGAAGGGTCAGGGGAGTAAGCGGAGCTCCAGCCTGGCTAGGTCCCAGACTGAGGCCTTGATACAGGGGCTGAGTAGGTGCTGGGACTACGGGGAAGTGACCCAGGGAAAGCAGGTAGTGGCAGAGGGGAAGGAGAGGCAGTGAGCAACTGCCAGCTATAGGGTCCCTGGGTCACGGCCCAAAGTAACAGGTGGGCTTGGACCCCTCCCTTTTGCCCCACTGGCCACCAAGGGAAGTAGCCATCCAAAGGACTGCAGTTTGCTCCTGAGCGAAGGGCTGGACTAAGGGCTGTAGTTCGCCACTGTCGCAAGAAGCAGGGCGAAGGACTGCCAGTTCACCTGGAAGTGGGGAGACAACGGAGTTGGGGCACAGACAGAGGGCTATGCCCTGAAGAGGATGCCACAGTCTAGGAGTGATGCAGGTCCCCACAGACAGCAGAGACGGTGGAGAAGCAGCGACGAAGAGTGAGGGTATATCTACACTTACCTCCGGAACAATCAATCCAGCAGGGGTCAATTTATCGCGTCTTAGTGCTCTCCTGTCGACTCCGGTACTCCACCGGAGCAAGAGGTGCAGGCGGAGTCGACGGGGGAGCATCAGCAGTCGACTTACTGCAGTGAAGATACCGCTGTAAGTAGATCTAAGTATGTCGACTTCAGCTACGTAGCTGAAGTTGGGTAACTTATATCGATTTCTTCCCCGCCCCCCCCCCACACACACCCCGTGTAGCCTAGGCCTGAGACACCACAAGAGGAGGGCGCCCTGCTGATGGACAGAGCTAATTCCCAGAGCAACCAGCAGGAAGCGCCACAGTGGTGAGAAGAACCCGTTGCATAGGTTTTGGCAGCAAAAAGAAAAAGTATAGTTTCTGACCAGAATGCACAAGAATTTTAAAATAGAACTGTTGAAAAATAAACCAACAAAAACTACAGACTCATCTCAGTAAGAAGAGTCACACCAGCACTAGGTTTTTCTCATCATCAGTGCTAGTACAGTCATATATCAAAACAGAAACCTCAGCTCCATAAGGCAGAGCTCACTGAAAATTGTTCAAAATTAGTTTGTATCTATACAGTATAGACATCTAGGCCATCAGCTATACTATAAATATGTAGTAGTGGGGAAGAGAATACCCAGAGCCCAGCTCCAAAACAGAATCCAGGACTCTCAGTTCCAAACAGACTCCTATCACTTGAACTGAAGTAGTGGGCCAGCTGGTTCAGAGCTGTGGTACACATTTACATTAACCAGCCCATTATAAAGGTCCAAAGGGTTTCAGCCACATGTTTATTCCATGATGTCTTCTAACACCTCCCTCCTTTCTCAATTCCATTTTCTTCTTCCTTCTATTTATCAAACCTAGACCTACCATGATGATGGGGCACCAAGCTCACTCTAAAATTATTTGGCACCAGACAGACACTAGGCAGTGCAAAATAATTGTGTGTGCTGCACATTCTATTCATCTCTCCTTCAAAAAACTTGAGTCATCTTTTCTCCCCTATAATCTGGATCATTCTGAGGAGCCCTGACATCACTCCCAACCTCAGAACCTGTAATCCACTCTACAGGATCATAGTGCAAATGTATTTTAATGATGAATCTACTACAGACCCTTCATAATATTATTTATTCATAGAGCTGCATTTCAATCTTTAGGACCTAAGCATAATTCTAACTTTGATACTAGTCTATACATTTTTAACGGTCACTTGTGGGTTTGTGTGGTTTGGGTTTTTTTGTCTTTTTTTTTTAATTGATTTACTTTCAGGTTTATTTTTAATTGTGAAAGGTTTATTTTATTCTATGTAAGGTAAGTAATTTTACAGTATTTGTTACATTGAGGGGAAGTGAAGTGTTCCTATTAGATGTAGGCAAAGAAATCACTTCATCTGTGGAAAGAGCATAAATTAAAGCTAGAAAGAGACAGCTCCAATTTATAAGGCTTCTCAGCTGGATGACTAGTTGCCTGGTGACTCCTCCCTAAATGGAGCCTGTGGGTAGGAGCAGCTTCAGTACAACTTTCTGGCTGCTCCCACTACTGTGTATCCCAATGACTCCCCCTTCCTTTTCTCTATACTGTGGGTCATTTTGAGAGGTACTCTGGACAACTTTCCTGGAGCTGCACCAACTTCCACTCAATCTGAATCTCCCTTCAACACAAGCTGTTATACTAGAAGATAGTTACCCACCATTCCTGCCACTGTAAAGATATCAGTCAGAAGATTCTGCTCCACCAGTTCCACTCCATTTGCAATGACTTCCATCATACTGGATGTAACTCTGGGCTTTATCCGGTAGGATGACTGACAAGCTGTTGTTCAAGCTAGGGTTGTGCCTGCTGCTGAAATCTCCCACCAAGACATGGGATCGACCAAATGAGTATATGGATTTAAAATACAGAGCCCACCTACTGAAGATGATATGGCTCATGGACAATGATCAGGACCATCCTCCAAGTGAGCACCTACTAAGCATGGGAGCATCTCTTCATTGGCTCCTGTAGCAGCACTGACCATGGCAGCCTTATCAACCTTGCTTATTATATCAACAGTGGTTCATGCCTGGGTCCCAGCTGTACAACTGGGCTATTGTGATCCAGCTCCCTTACCTAACTATGGTTGTACCAGAAGGTCTTATTCAAACTGCAAGCATAGATTATCGCACTGGGTGCTCTACTCATTGCCAGACCACCTTCTTCCGGCCACATCTGGGAATCAGCTCTGCCGGACTGACGTCCCTCCTGTGGTTGCTCACTCAGTCACTCTCCCTGTCTCACTCACTTGGAACTCGACTACTCCTGCTTCATGGCTTGGCCCTCCAGCCAAGTCACTGTAGTCTTCCCCTTTCAGAGTATCAAAGCATCTTAGGACCCACTGTCTCAGACAGTCCTTCCTCTCACTGCCCCTTAATGACACCACTGCCCAGTAACTGGTAGGAGAACCCAGGCTTGCCCTCTATACTGGGTTCCAACCCAGGGACTCTACAACAAGCAGTCAAGATCTGCACAGTCCCAAACTTTGCTGCTGTATCCCTGGGCTAGTTTCTATCTTACCTTATCTCACCTTGACAGTGACTGTTGTTTCTCTCTCTGCAGCTACTCCCCGCCCCCCGTTCTGCTCTCAACTACAGGCCTTTATTCAGGCCCCTTCTGTTCCTGTCCAGCTGTGCTTAATCTCTAATTCGTCCTTGCTCCCTGATGGTTAATTGACCCACCTGGCAACCTTAATCCCTTCAGGTCTTGTGTGGGGTGGACACCCCATCCCAGCCCTAAACAAAACTTTGTTGTTAGGGAACACCTCAGAAGTCTGTTGGGTGCTATACCAGTAGCAATAGGAAGAAGGAGGCCAGCAAAGTCTGATACGGCCAAACTCAAACAAACTGGTCATCTACCTTTAAAATTTCTTATTCCCCAACTACTACTAAATGGCAGATTGCATAGAATGCTATGTAATATATCACAGAAAAACCTTATGATAAAAGAACATTAACAAGATTGCAAAGTTAAACACTCAATAGTCAGGAAATGCTAGAATTAAGGTTGCCTGTGAAACCTCATTTCATCTCTCTTGCGCACGTGCATTAAGACACAGTCTTTAATTACATGATCACATGCTATTTTTTCCACAGGATCCTACCTCATTCAGCCACAGGATGAACTTTGTTCACTTAATGAACAAGTATTCAATATTTTGTTTTCTCCTCATTGTTCAAGGTATGGCCCTAGGCCTTATTTACTGCATGCTATTCAAATCCTGCTCTGAAGATATAATTATTCATTTCCTCTTGGCTTTTCTGTGGTGCTCCGCTATGGTATCTGAGTGCTTCACAAATATTAATTAATATATTTTCACAACACCCCTGTGAGAGAAGGGACTGGTGTTATCCTAATTTTACAGACACCTAATTTGAGACACAACACCTGATTTTTCAGAGCACTTAGCATTATACAGCATTTTATATGTTCAAAGCACAGCTTCTATTGAGTTAATTAGTAGATGAGCGCTCAGCACATGTGCAAATCAGATGCCAAGTCAGGCACCCAGAAAATGAGGAAAACACACTTAATGACAACCTATGAAAAGTCTGGTTTAAGTGACTTGGCCAGCATCACATAGGACTTCTGTGGCAGAAGAAGGAAACCAAAATTGTCTGGGCCAATAGGGGCGATCAGGATGACTCATTCCCTGTTCTCCCAGATTTTGTGTAGAACTCCTGGCAGGAGTGGTAACAGAGAGAAGGTACAGTTGAACTGGTCCGACCAAGGAAGAAGCAAAGTGTCCTGCTGGAAGTGATGACCTAGGCCTCCTCGGAAGCAATATGTGATGCATTTCCTGTTTGTTTGAGAGGCAAAAAGATCACTGGTTGGAGTTTCCCATAGAGTGAAAATATTGCACAGTACCAAGTTGTAGAGCTCCCACTCATGTTTGACTACAAAATGTCTTCAAGCATATTTTCCCAGAAAGTTAAGCTGCCAATAGGGTGATTAAATTACTGACACTCCAGTTCCACAGACCGACCACTTCTATACATAGAGAGTTGAATCTCATTCCTCCCTGCTTGTTGACGTAGAAGACAGTTATGATGTTGTCTGACATAAGGTGAGCATGGATGAGCAGTAGAAAGGCTTCACAAGCCTTCTGGACTGTTTGCAACTTCAGAATACTGATGTGCATCTTCGACTCTTGAGAGCTCCAGATACCTTGTCTTGTGTGTCTGTTCATGTGGGCTCCCCAACCGAATAGGGATGCCTCTGTAACAATGGTCCTGTCCAGTGAGGAAGGGAGAAAGGGGACACCCAGGCATACCTGATGAGGATTTGTCCACGATAGCAGGGAAGACATTACCTTGGTGGGAACTGTTACCATGAGGTTCATGGAATAGCGGTTTGGAGAGTATACTGATTACAATCATGTTTAAAGGCAACGAAGAGTTTCACAAACAGGATGATGTAGGTGCATACGGCCATATGAGCCAAGAGAGACACATCTTGACCAGTACTCAAGGGTTATCTGTAATCTGAGCTATGATATTATTCATGGTCTGGAACCTGTCCTTGGATAAGTACGCTCTTGCAGTAATAGATTTCAAAGTAATCCTGATAAAAATCCAGCGACTGTATGGTGGCGAACAGATTTTTCAATATTTACACTGATTCCCAGTGAGGAGAGGAGGTGCAGCATCGTGGAAGTTGGTGATAGTCATCGATGTAGGGTAAGAGAATGAGACCGCGACATCTGTCACGAGCTGCTAGTATCAAGAATACCTTGGTAAAAATTCTGGGAGTGGTCGCTATTCCAAAAGTGAACATTCTGTACTGAAAATGGTTGGAGCCCACCATGAATCTGAGGAAACATCTGTGAGTGGGATGAATATCTACGTGAAAGTAGGCGTCTTTCATTTTGAGAGCCGTAAATCACATGCCCTTTTCTAAAGATGGATTATAGATGCCAACATGACCATGTGAAATCTGAGTCTGCAAATGAAGTGGTTGAGATGGTGGAGGTCAAAGATTGGTCTCAGACGCTCTTACTTCAGGAAGTAAGTTGAATAAAACCTGCTTCCTTTGTACTGAGGAGAAACGTGTTTTATCACTCCTTGCTCCAATAGGGAGTCCACCTCTTGTTTGGGAATACTCTCATGAGAGTGGCCACCAAAGGGAAGTGAGGGGAGGAGGTTTGAAGGCAGTAGGGATGCAAACTCAATTGTATAGTTCAGTACCCACTTGTCCATTGTTGTTGCACTCCAGGTGTTGAAAAAGAGTTCTAGCTGGCCACCAAATGGTGTGGGAGGGTTGGGACATGTTGGGCTTAATGGTTCACGGCTCTCAAGCTCCCATCAAAAATAGCATCGAGCTGGGGCCTGAGATCGAGATGCAAAACCTGTTGCAGAGAGCGTGGGGAAGAGGGTCTTTTGAACCCGCTGCCAAGATCTTGCATGATGATTCACTCTGGTGCAAAAACTGCAGAACCTTTGGTTTAAGTCTAAACAATGGGCAATGAAACTTTCTCTTAGGGGCAAGAGTGTATATCCCCACTGAGCGGAGGATAGCCCTAGAATCCTTCAGTGTATGGAGAGACTCATCCATCTTTTGGTTCAAGAGCTGCAATTCATCGAAGGAGAGGTCCTCGATGGTATTCTGGACCTCCTTAGGGAACCCTGACGCATGAAGCCATGACTCCCTGCACATGAAAATGGCAGCAGCCATAGCTCTAGAGGAGGTATCTGCAGCATCAACTGTGGATTGGAGAGCTGTCTTGGCTACCAGTTTGCCTTTGTCCGTCAGAGTTTGGAAACAAACTCTGCCCTATTGCTGAAGGCTGTCAATAAACTGAGCAAACTTGGCATATTTCAGGAAGTCATAATTAGCTATTAGTGCCTGGTAATTGACTATCCTAAACTGAAGGCTAGATGATTAAAAGACTTTTCTCCCCAACAGGTCTACGCATTTGCCCTCTTTATCCGTAGGAGTAAACTGGAGATGTTGCTGAATAGTTCTTTAAGAAGCGGTCTGGCCCACCTGTGAGTTGGGAGCAGGGTGAAAAACCAAAAATTCTGCCTATTTTCACCAGCACATAGTAACACTTCTTTGCCCTCTTGGGGTTGGGAGCTCAGGTGGCAGAGTTGTGCCAAACTGTCCTCCCTGGCTCCATTAACAGGGAACCACCCTTCTGTGATCTGTACATCACATTCATACCACTGCTGTATATGGGCGCCCAACCATTGTAGGCTAATAGTGGCTGTGTATGCTAATATCTCTGCTTGAGATAGAGTGAAAGCTCACAGCAGTGATTTGCACAGAACTATAGGTCTGATTAGGCCAAAATATGAATCTTGAAATCTTATTTGTCTGTGTGTTAGAATGTAAGCTCTTTGGGCCAGAGACTCTGCCTACTTCTGTTTGGAAAATGGCTAGCACATTGTGAGTGCTATAAAAAACAAATAAAATAATGTTTAAAAAGTGAAGTAACATAAAAGACCAGACAAGTGAAATGTCTCATATAATTAAAATAAATATTTCATAAAAAAGATGAATTTCCTCAAATTTTGTTCTGAAACTAACCAAACACCCTAGCCCCGTCCCTTCACTGAAGCCCATTCCCTGAGGCCCCGTCTCCCACTCACTACATTCTGCCTCCCTCGGTGACCAGAAGAGAATCTAAAAGGCTTTTGGAGGATGATTCCATGACAAATTTATCACACTCCTTCAGC
Source organism: Lepidochelys kempii (assembly GCF_965140285.1). Lineage (NCBI taxonomy): Eukaryota > Metazoa > Chordata > Testudines > Cheloniidae > Lepidochelys > Lepidochelys kempii. The sequence goes on along the minus strand of NC_136381.1, from coordinate 100,670,144 downwards.
TTGAGGGAGATGCGAGGATGCTATACTGGCATGTACCAGTACAATATGAGCTCTGATTAGCACTAAGTCTGTTCCTACCCCATCTTACAGAGATTCATTTGACCTCATTGTCTGTCCCCCAACGAACAATTCAGGAACACAAGAAACCTGAAAGATGATGGCATAGCATCTGTGTATGTGGGTCATCACTGGAGATTGGGAGAACATTCCTTCTCCACTGGAAACTTCTGTTCCTTGTTTTTCCCCTCTTCTTCACTCCTATGCTGGAATGTTGTGCTCAGGGTTTACTAATATCATCACCCTGAGCTTTGCCAGGTTTACACAGGCAGTTGTTTGTTCCCTAAGTCTATATAATAGACACTTCTGTAAGTTCAAATCTATCCAGTTACTACCCAATGTGGAATGTGAGATACCAAAATTCTATCCAAAATATAGAGAAAATAGGTCTTCTGTCAGATGCTGCTGTATACTGACTGTGGCTAAATAGTAGCTTTTTCAATAGTGACCACAGTAAGTGGTACTTTAGGCTGTAAGCTAAATAGCAATTTGGGGACTGGAAATAATTTTCTTGCTACAGCTGCCTCACACTGCGGGTCTGTTGGTCCTCACCCAAACATTCAAAAGCTATTACATGATTGTATGGTGCCTAGCTAGCTATCCAACCATTAAAATGAATCCGTCACCTTAGTAATTAGGCACATTATACATTTCATTCAAGTAAACAGTGCAATCACTGATACACAAACACTTCAGCAAGTTAGGGATGTGATACAATCAAATGTACACTACTAACATTACACATACAATTCAAAGCAAATTCTCTCACACTGAAAAATACATGGAAGGAGCAGTGGGGAAATAAATCTCCACAATTCCCCCACTCCCACTGACCCATTGAGAGGGAGACAAAGTTGGTTTTCCTCTGCCATCCATGTGTAGGATGGCATAGCTAGCTACATAAAGGCCTCCATACCAGCTCCAGCCCTTGACAAGGGGCTGGCCCTGCCACTGCTTCTGCAATGATACCATACTACTGGGACCACTGTCTGGCTCTGTTGGAACAATTAACAACACCATGGATCCATTCCTAGCCTGCTCACTTCTGCCCCCCAGAGTGGACCTTGGACCATGCAAAGTAGTCTCTACAGTGTTCCCAGGAATGGGGTGGGGATTGTATCCAAGGCGCAGTTGAGCCCCGAACACTCTTCCACGTAGAAGGGCAGAGCTCTGTGTGTGGATGGTTCATCCTTTTCAGGGATCTTGGGGCATGATCTGGCCAGAGAAGTCTAATCTTTTCTCTCTAATAGCATGACCATATCTATGGAGCAGCACTCCTTAATTTTCTTGGCATTCATGATTTTAAACAATACTAAGGAAGTTAACCCCTCTTCTTTATTAAATCTGACTCTTCACCTGTTTCCCATTTCACATTCCCAGGGACATAAAATTGCAGAAAATTAGTTCTTATTAGTATGTAATAACAGTTTGAGTTGGAGAGATTACATTTGCCCCATATTTGTTTGAAATACATTAAATCCCCTTGAGACAATTTCTTCTTCAGATACTACCCCCTTTTACTTTCCAATGTGTTTTTATCATACGCCATTCTCCTCTCTAGCATCATCTCCACAGTTCCATATAAGTGCTCTCAGCGATGCTTGAGCACTTCTATTTAATCTCTATTTCAATCTTTTAATGGCAATTAAAAGCCATTCAGCTTTAGGATTTTTGTAAGCAAAATGGTCTTTGTGAATCAAACTATTGCCAGCTTGTGTTACTTGGATCTTTAAGAGCTATATATATATATATATATATATATATATATATATATATTTTTAAAGCGTAATGCTGACTCTGAGAACTGTACTCTCTGCTCCTACCATTTTTTCTCCACGATCTTAAGTGGATTCATCCCACCTATCACTAGGAAGTCATTACTGGGTTACTTTGCCACCTATTTGACTGAAGGAAGGTCGGCCTAAAATGTCCTATATTTAACATGGAATGTATTCAGACTCCAGCTCATTCTGAATGGTGGTGGTTGTGAGTTCCACAGTTGATCATCCACCAACCAGCTCCCAAGAGTTTTAATCTAAGGTTTGTAATTTGTAGTGTCTCCATTGATCATGGCTGTCACAGAATTTCAAAAAGAGGTGTCCTCTAAAATAAACAAGGCTTTACATTGGGCTTGAAAATTTTACTAGACACTTACTTGCCAGGGAATTATGCTTGTCAGCCAGAGGTTGGTATGAAAGAGAAGGGTCCTGCTGTCTAGGGACAACAGCTGGGAAAGAGGGCACAGAGAATGGTAAGACAGGATGGGTGCTGGCATTCCTACCAATAATCTGGACCTTGTTCAAGATAACAGAAGTCAGATAAAGCTGAATACCTCTCCAAACCTCCTCTGATTGCTAGAAAGGAAAAGGACAGTCTTTGACACATACCCCTTCTCTCTCTCACACACAGACCCCCAAGCTACCTGGCTGCTGTAAAGGAGGAGAGTCTCTGACGCTGGACCCCTTCTGCAATCTCATGGCTGCTGTGAGGGAGATGTTCCATTACTTCACCAACCCCCATCCCCATCCGTTTTTGGGCTCTCCTCCCCAGTGAATAGCTTCAATATCTGTCTGCTGCTGCTCGCAACATTTCCAAGCAGCAGCAGAATGCAACGTATGTGAATGTTCGTGTCTTTTTTGCTACCTTCAAAGTGCTGAGTAGTAGTTGTGAAAAGTGATCCATTTTCACACTCTGACGTCTTGGGAAAGTCATGAGCAGCAGCAGCAGCAGACACCGGTGCTGCCTGTGAGCAGCCTTAAAAGACAGCAATATGAGTTCACATTCTGCCAACATTTGGAGGGTTGTCTTCACAATAGGGTTGCCAATTTTGGTTGGATGTATTCTTCGAGATTTCATCACATGACATCATCTTTAATTAAAGATTAATCTTTAATTCCTGGAGACTCCAGGCCAATCCTGGAGGGTTGGCAATCCTACTTCATAATCATATGGGCTAGAAACCTAATATTTTTTAACAGAAGCTGAGATTTTTCAGAAGTAGATAGCACTGATTGCACCACTCACCAATGGAAAAATCTGAATAATTAATCATGTTCTTAAGTCTCTAAAATTGCTCCCATAATTTTTCTTCAACAATATGTAACATGTTGTAGTTCAATAGGACTTCCAAGAATCTTTTAAGATACTGGCCTGCTAACCCATCTGGTCATCAATGCAATCCTCAAAACTGTTTTAAAAATAGGTTGGAGCTCCTGCAGGAGGAGAGATCAGGATATTTGAGAAAGGAATGCTCTCTGTCTCTTAGTATTTTTATAACGTTGTCCTAATCTGGATTGTTAATTGAGCAACTTTACTGAAAACTGTGTGCCATCCTAACGAATGGCACCAATAGCAGTTGATATAAGGACTTTTGAACAAAAAAGTTGTAGCTCCTGAATGAAGAGAATGTCATACTCATGTCGGTTTATTGGGATTGTGCTGGATGCAGGGGCAAATGTAGCTCCACCCTCCATCCTGGCACTGCAACCCTAATCCCAGCCCAGTGAAGAGGATAGGCTAGGAGGGCATGTGGGAGGTTGAAGAGCTAGCCCACCCTGCAGTTACCCCACAGCAACAGCTGGGCCTGGCTCCCCACTCCAGGAATTGTGAACAGGTGCACAGGGTCGCAGAGCCATTCAGGCTTGGCTTGACCGCCTGAGAGGAAGCTGTGATCCCATGTGCCAGATTGCAATGCCGAGAGCGGGAAGCCAGGCCCAGCCCCACAGGACAAGAGCCACTGCTGCAAGCTTCCCTGCCTCACTCCTCCGCCCCCTCCACGGATCCTCCCCACCACACCAGCCCAGAAGAAGTGTATGTTTCCCTGGTTTTGCACCCTTGATTTCATGATTTCTGCAGCTGCAGTTGAACCCATGAAACCACGCTAAAAACACCACTGCTTGGATGTCATAGTTTCTTAACAAAATATGAGTAAGGGAGAAAAGTCAACAGATATTGTGTACGATGTGCAATTGCTATTGCCATGCAATAATGCATATATTGCACGAGACAAATATCTTGTCCTATCCACAACAGCAAATATGTAAGCAGCAGCCGAAAGAACAAAATCATCACTCTGATAATTAAACAGACATCTCAGAGAAACACAAACTGAAAGGAACTATATAATATTTTTTCTACCTACTAATTCAATTAAAATTCCTTTTATCAAGACTGCTCCTCTTTCTCTGCAGAACATGAGCTCCACTCAGAAAAGACACTTCAAACTATGAGAACTGAACACTGGTAATCCTTCTTCCAGGTGCTGCACATTATCCAATCAACACAACATAAACTGATCTCCATAAGAAATTCTAGCCTCATCATACAACCTTTGGGTAAATTTTAAAAATAGTCCTTGATTTTGAAATAAAGTTGAAAGTATTGTGTCAGAACAAAGTGAAAGAGGTATCATTAGCCTTCAAATGTGACAAATAAGAAAGACGTAAACAAGTGTCAGGATAATTAAAAAACCACTGTTCACTTTTTAGAAGGAAAAAATGAATTGCACAAGAAATATTAAGCTAACAAAGCAAGAGCAAATATGAGTAGAAAAAAATGACAGTTATCTGCAAAATTCATAAATGTGTCTTTTGTATAACCATAATGATCATATTTTATGCTGTCATTTTACATTTAATTGCTCACCCTGGTACTTTTCTTCAGAGAAGCCATCAGTACCCCACAGAGCCAGATGCTGAATTGCAAAAAAACATACTGTGACCATGGACTTATAGGAAAGTTACTTTGCTGAGCTGTGGTGTATGACAAGTTAATTTTTGCAATTACTCTTTTTTTCCCCAAGAATAAATGAAACTGCAGGTCATTACTATTCTGTATCATTAAAAAGAGGGGAAAAAACTAGTTCCAATCATAAAGCCCTCAAAATCAGTTTTTCATTACTTTGACATATGAAAGCAAGTTTCCACACTGCTTTTCCTCAATATGACCTAATGAAATAAACACCACCTCAAATGAAATATGTAAACATCTTGATATGTTAAAAGACACAGAACTACAGTATAGCTTTACTATTACACAATGCCAAGCTATCACATGCCGAGAATAAAAGTGTTCTATGGAGTATGCTTAATATCTCACTCACAGCTATTAGTTCTGCTATATTATACTAAATGTAAAGTATTAAGAGATGAGGTTGCTCAGCTGTCATGTGGACTGGACCCCGTTCATTCATCTACCCACAAGATGTAAAACGTTCAAAAATTTAACCACCAATATCCACCACTGTCAAATCCCCTGTGCAATCAAACAGCATGAAAACTCATATCATGAAACATGTATTGTACGTTTTCTATAGTTGTGCACATGCCATTTGAAATAAGACACAGTAAAGTCTCACAGAGTTGTGCAATTATTTGAATTTCAAAATATTACTGTACTCTGAAAATGAAGTATTTTCCAAAGCACTTTTCCTTATAAAAAGCTTTTTCATTTTCTGCACAATTGCTTTATTTTTCCATGAAGTACTCCTCCTCCCTTTTACCAAACACAATCTAAAAAAGTAGAGTTTGCAGAAAAAGGGGTCCCGCTTACTGGCTAAAAATAAGACAACACCTATTAATTTTAAAAAGTAGGAAAAATGTTCCAATTGTCACTGCATATGTTATGGTTGCTTAAGGGAAGCCAAAGCAATATCCCAAACACATTATAATTTGAATTTGGAGCTGGTGACAGATATCAGATTAACAGCCTTGGAGAGTGAAGTCCACTGTTTACTCTCTGAACCAGTACAGAATATGCGCTTCCAGCTTCCAACCTCCACCTGAAAGGACCACTTCTAGGGGTGAAAAGGCAGTCTCCTCTTTCAGTCCTTATTAGTACAAGGAAGCATATCAATTACATCCTTTAAACCAATAGTGAAGGGGGTTTGCCACTTTGGTTTTGTTTTTTGGAATGGGGAAGCATGGATTGTTGGCTAGGTGATATAAACAACTGCCACTAAATACCTTGACTGGCATCACCAAATAACTTCATGCAAACCAGTGATAGAATGGAAATGCCTGTCTTACCAGTCTAAGCCCAAATCAAATTAGTGACCTTCTCAGATGTGGCCCTCTTTATTACACTGAATAGCATTTTACTCCTGCAGTAATTCCATTGCTTTCTTCCTAGACAGGAAGCTTATTGCGCTGAAAAAGTTCAAGAAAGTTATATTTTAATAAATGTGTCCAGCTCCTCATTCACCATGTGAACTCCTCTCCTGCTACAGATATCCCTATATACATACTTTCCTCCTCTCACATACCTGGTTTGTGTGTCTGCGACTATCATTGGTTCTAAGCACACAACAGGAACCTAAACACATTTATTAATAAAAACAGTATGACAAATACAGGAAAAGTCCACGCATTGCTTTGTATTTTAGCAACTCAGGCCTACTACTGCTTACAAAGGGTGTTCATCATCATAAGACTTAGAAAAAAACATTCAAAATATTATTGTTAAAATTATTTTTTCAGAATAAATTGAAAGGTTTGAGTTGTATGTCAGTCTCCTATATAAAGGAAATGTTGTAACCAGTCCATTCTGTGCAACCAGAAGCCTTGCAAAAAATGCTGAGAAGGAGGTAGTCTGTTGCTTAAGAGGGGCCGTCTATATGCAGACAAGGAATTGAACATCTCTTAAAATCTCCAGCCCCACAATTTTTATTTCAGTATATCCCATTTGCAATCACATCATTGCTAGGGAGGGGAAATTGTACCGTTCCAACAGAATTACAACATGTAAATATAACTGATGTACTTAGTAAAGAATGGAGTTACCACCCAAGACTACTAATTAATCAGGTGAGAGATTTCTACATTCAGCAAGGAATTTTTGTTGAATGTTCTTCACTCAGCAATGTTTAAAATCATGCTCATCAGCAGAACTATAAGTAATAAGCTCTCTCTTCCCATATGGGGAGGAATCTTGAAATAGAGACACACAGCTAATTCTAACACAGTAATCTTTACAGAATTATTGCAACCTACAACTGAAGACATTCCAACTTTACTTAAAAATGTAAAACAAAAGTTTGCAGCAAAGCCATTTGTGAATCGACAGGTTTCCACTTGTCTGACCTAACAATAATGAAAGACAATGTCCATAGCTTGAGATGTCTTTCTGTTTGGAAGCCAGTGGTCAGAAAGTTAAAGATGTAATATATGACTTCACTGGAACTACTCATATGAGTAAGGCTGTGATACCGCAACCTGTTCCAAGTGCGCAGACTCACACCCTCATACGAAAGACAATGGAAATCAAAGGTACAGGGGTTCATCTATCTGGAATGATTTACAGGCTCAGGATTTAATGGCTGAAGGATCAGGATCTGCGTTTTTTCTTCAGCAGCGTAAAAAAAATTGTATAAAATTTGTCTATTTCATATTCTACTCATATAATTTATGTAAAAGCTTTTATACCAGTGAATCAATAAAGAATGCCCCAAAATGTTTTTAAAAAATCCCAAATGCCAAACCCTTTCTCCATCCCCCCAAAACTCCAAGACAACCATTTTTGACAACCAATGAACTAATTTAAAGTAAAACACTGTAAAAGCTGCCACTCATAATATAATAATATAAACCATTGTACATGGGCACTATACTGTTAAAAACAAAGTTAAAAATATTTATTAGAGTATTTACATTTTTAACACATAGTACAAATATTTAAAACAATGCCAAACATTACTGTATAAAATTCCCAGTGAAACATGGATTTTTCAACTCCAGTTCAGAATTCACTATAACAAGCCCTCAGGTACTACAAAAGTATCAGTCCTGATATTAACTATTTAATTCTTTGGGTGACACTCATTTCTACAGAAGGGATTTAATAATTTATTTGTATATTCCACTGTATAAATTGTGCTGCTAAGAATACAGTCCACGAAGTTGTAGAAAAAACGCGACGCTTGTTGATAGCGATATAAGGCAGGATTATTATAAAAACCAATTATATCTTTTCAGTCTTTTTTCCTTAATTAAAGCAAAAAGCATCACTATCTTTCTCAACAGTAATCATGTGAAAGCTGTATAGCATAGATACAGTAATTAACTTAACCTTATCACTTAACTGTATTGGGTCATTCAAGTGAGGCACAGTATCAAAGCTAAGAATCAATGTTGTAATGCTAACATTTTAAAGCAGTTCAGAGATTGAATAATGCCATCTGTAAATGGACAGTCTTTGTTCATGCTTAGCTATGCTGGATAAAATGTTCCAGCTCATAACTTTAATATGGCAGCTTAACCACTTAATCATTGTACATTAATACACTATCAATATTGTGAACATGTAAGTACAAAATTACTTGTCAAAGTAATCAGATATTACCAATTTCATACATAAATACGATACATGTGGGATTTTGTCTTAATTATACATTTACATCAAAGAACATATATTATATTAAAAGAGAAGGTATGGAAGTGAGTGATCACTTCTAAACAGAAGTTAATATTACCTTTTCCTAAAATGTGTTTTTTAAACGAAAACTAATGTAATTTTTTTCTGGTTTCCTTTGTTAATTTAACCAGCTGTGCAAATTTCAGTTCATTTTATCTTTGCACAGGGGCATCATGGGGATTTTCATACCTGAAAGACTTGTGCTGTATCACAACAAATTAAGCTTAATTAAACACTCTGTTCGGTGTCCATTGTTAATTGCACCAGTTAACTTGATGCTGAGCTTTTTATTACGTTTTCAAACATTTCAGAGAACACAGCATTCTTCAGTTAAGATTATGTTTTCATTTATAACTTTAAAGTTGTTTCTTCATTGTGGCTAGCTATATTTTAGCTCATTTATTACTTTTGTAAAACAATCAAAAATTCTGTTGCCAAGACAGTAATTTGAGGTCTTTCACTTTCACCAAGTCAGACACTAAATCATAGGGGACGATTATCAGCAAATTCTCTCCGACAGGCCCTAAGCCTGCTGAGGTAATGCAGCTGACAAATTTTGATGCGCCATGCCTGTGCACATTATGTTCACGTAGTGTGTACATCTGGGCACCCTTTATGGCGATGCAGCAAACAGCCAATCATTTATTCCACTCTAATTAGCACACATGTAAATCCTCACCAATCAAGCCACTTGCAGAGTTACTGTTGTGGCAGCCATACAGCAAGCTGGCAGGACACGTGAAGAAAGTACAAGAAGAAACTATTGGGTTTGATTTGAACCTGCCGTCACACCACGGCAGGTCCCCCTAGTCCTGACTGTAACCAGCTCTCCCCTTCAAAACCCATCACTGAGCTACAAAAGAAAAAGGTCATCAGGCAGATTGCTGATTGGCCAAGATGCTTTGATTCTTTACAAGCTTTGGGAGAACACCTGAAGCAACATTCTTCTCTTATAGCTTACAGCGCAATAGCTGTCGCAAGCAAAAGTCAGGCTTAGCTTTCAAACATGCTGCACAGCATGGAATGCATATTAACTTAAAGAAGCACTGTCCACCTTAATATTCTATATCTTGTTATATTACTAGGAAAATATCTGCCAGATGTCAACATCCTTTTTCTTTCATTACAAACACAGGTGCCCCTATGCAAACTCTTATTTTGAAATAAACAACTAATACCTGCAAAGTGAAAGTTTAAGACATTCAGTCAAACTACTAACTCAGTTTTATACTATCTAACTCCAAATAATACTATATGTGCTGAAATACGTAACATGTAGACCTCTCATTTCCTATAATACAATCAGGTTAACAAATCACAACACTACATTGTACTATTTATTACTGTGTTATAAAATCCTGTATTTTAAATATAAGGACTTTCAATGTATAAATTTATCTTACAAGTATTTGACAGGTTTCAGAGTAGCAGCCGTGTTAGTCTGTATTCGCAAAAAGAAAAGGATACTTGTGGCACCTTAGAGACTAACCAATTTATTTGAGCATAAGCTTTCGTGAGCTACAGCTCACTTCATCAGATGCATCAAGTATTTGACAGTAAGTTTAGGAAAGTATTTCTGAAGGCAAAAAGCAACAAAAAATTTGGTGTTTTTTGACCTTTTTATAGCAAATTCTACTTATATCATTATATTTTCCAGAAAAAATAGAACTGTGTTTAAAACATGATTTAGTCAGTCATATTCATATTTGTATTCAAGTGAACTGAGGGACAGAAAGATACATTCACTAAATAAATCTTAACTTTTTGCACTTGTGTTCCAATTAATCTTAATTTACTTGAGTAAACACAGTTATAAATTGATTTGTTATATCATACAAATGAATGAAGCAATTAGCTATGGGTGGTTTGGCATCAGTTCATTTTTCAAGAAACTTTTGGATAAAATACTGATAAAATCTATTATTCTTATAAAATTACCTAGAAAACAAAAACAGAGAACGGAGAAAGCTGGTAGGGGCACAGGTCTCAATCAAGATTTATGAGAAAAAATAAGGTATAAAAACAGAAATCTTTTAGAAGTGAAGTAAGAAAACAAAAATTTACCTTGACTATAGTAACATCAAGGTTTAGGTAAAATAGATACTAATAAGATAATATACAGTTAGAAATAAAAAACAAGCATATTCCATTAGTGAAGTATGAACGTAGCTTCCAGAAGTAGAAAAATCATAAGGAAAACAGTGCTCACTTTACTCATGCAAATGGCTCCTTTGATTTCATTAAGACTACTTCTGTAAGTAAGGCAGCTTAATCTTGATAAACTGTTAGATACTTAGAATTAGATAAATCCTTAGATTAAAAAAAAAGTCTGAATTTTAACTACCTGTTTTACCCAGAAATATCTTACATTCATGGGAAAAGAATGAATGCACATTTTCTTCAGGACAAATCACCTAATGATATTGCCTGATTCACAAAAAAAATGCATAAGTGAACTGTATGCTGGGATATCTGTAGCAACAAGGTAACTGTTAGAGTCAGTGTGTGACCTTTGTAAGTTCAATTTGAAATGAGTTGCTAAATTTGTATTTGCATGAGACAGTTTGCATGGCTTTGCAGAACCGGAAGTTTGAGAGGCTGCCCAAGCAAATGTAGTTTTCCTCTGGCTGAATCTCAACATGAACCCAGTAGGCAAAATTGTGTTCATTCCAATTCTGACCAATTGGGTTCATTATGAGATTCAACCAGATTTGGTTCTAACACAATCTTGCCTGTTTGCATCAGTTTGCTCATTCAAAAGAAAATGAAAATGAGCTTTATCTCTGATGTAAGACCAGGGCCGTGATGTATGGCAAACAAAAACAAAAAAAATCCCTTTATAACTAGGATGTCACTAGAATGCAAGCTAAAATATAAAATAATAACGCTACAGTTCCCTACCAAGGGGGAAGCTACACGAATGAATCTACAGGGCTCTGCCAAGTATATACAGTAACTAGGACTCATTTCCTGAGCAACAAGAGAATTTTGGTCTTACAGGCACATTACACACTTTCTGCACTGCCAACCCTCATTATTCAAAAATCGTAAGGTTTTTTTGGCTTAAAAATTCTTTATTTTTGCTTTACGGTCTTCAAGTCTTTAGGGTTCACTTTGGTCATATTTACAGGTTTTTCTTTACAACCTTGAGGATTAGGAACATACTTTTTTGTTTTTAAGTGAAAACTCTGGGATTCTTACCTAATCACATACCTCCAGGAGCTGATAATTTAAGAAAAACACCTAACAGGGTGGGACTTGAAATAAAATCATTGAAGTTTGCAACACTGCAAATTCAAATATAATTATAAGACAAAATAATAATGAGACACCAAATGAGAGAACTGCAGAAGAAAACAACATAGTAGGTAATGGTCTATTAGATACAGACAGAGGAACTAGGAAATTTCCTCCTGATATTTCCAAATGGATCCTAGGAACTTGGGTGGCAAAACATGTTTATTGACCCACCCTGACTGCAGTTATAAGAACCTTCATAAAGCTGTTGTAGTTCTGCTGATTCATTGGGGCACTTACTTCACCCTAGCTGAAAAGAGGTGAGATGGACTCTTTATACTGGAAGGGCAGAGAATGCACACAGGAAAACCACAACGGTAGCACACTGAGGAAGCTCAGGTTCAGATTTGTGTTGTGTTATTGTTATTGAGTTTGCCTATAAAGCCAATCTTCAGTAAAGGGGAAGAGTTTGCACATTAATCAGCAAATGGTTTGCATGCTATATTGAGCACAGAGTAAGGGCTCAGCCTGCTGAAATAGCTCAGCTGAAGAACAACACTTGTCTCTGAAGAAACCAAGAAACCAGCTTCCACAGAATTGGGCTGACCCTCCTGATCATGGGGATAAGGTGAACCTTTAAGGATCAATGACTAAAACATATTTGGTCTCTGTCACATGACTTGCCTCATGTGAACTATCCCAACAAGTCAATGTCAAACTCAAAGTACACTATAAACAGTGCAGCCTGATAAATCTGCAGATTCGCAAACAGCAAAACAGCATAAAGCTTCTGTGGACAATTCACACAAACTACTCCTACTTCACAGATGCAATTCAACCGCAGAAGCCCTGATGTCAACTCTGATTAAGAGTACTTTGCAGCGTTTCTATAGCAGTGTTGGTCCCAGGATATTAGAGAGACATGGTGGGTGAGGTATAATCTTTTACTGGAGCAACCACTGCTTGTAAAAGAGACAAGCTTTCGAGTTTATACAAAGCTCTTCTTCAGGTCTAGGAAAGGTATTCAGAGTGTCACAGCTAAATACAAGGAGAACAGAAAAGAAGTTAACACATGTTGCAAGAGACCATTCAAGGTGAAGTATACAGTTAACACCTCTACAGTCATAGGACAAAGGAGGGTTAGTGGGTTACAGATTGTTGTAATGAGTGATAAATCCACTATCTTTACTAAGTCCATGAATTTTTGGTGTCTTGCAGAGTTATTAATTTAAGTTCCAAAGGCTCATCTTTTGACGGTGTTGTGCAGGTTTTCTTTGAGGATGAGGACTGAGAAGTCAGATATAGAGTGATCGTTTTGTGAAAAGTGTTCATCCACAGGTGATATGGTGGTTTTGTCTGATCATTTTTCTGTGAGAGTTCATACAGGAATGGAGTATCTTGTTTCACCCACCTAGTTGTTACTGGGGCATTTAGTGCACTGGATGAGGTACACCACATGTTGTAATAGGCATGTGTAGGACCCATGGATCTTGAAAGATGAGTTGTGGGGCGTATTAATTAAGCAGTGGAGATGTGTCTGCAGATTTTGCATCTGTTGTTCTGCCAGGGTCTGGTGCTGCTTTGATTTGTTTTGTTCTACTCTGTGGGGAGTTTGTTTCTGAATATGAGCTTAGAGACACTTGACGTTGTTTGAAGACCAGATGAGGGGGTTCAGGAAAGGGTTCTTTCAGTATGTGGTCCCCATCAAGCATGGCTTGTAAATGTTTGATGATACCCCAAGTAGTAGAAAGAGAGAGCCTGAAACATGAGGCTTAGTATAAGAAGCCTGATCTGAGGCCTGTGGCTTGAACTAAAGCAGTGGTCAAGCCTTGCTGATATAAAGCAAAGTTAGCAAAAGTCCGGTTGTAAGCAGAAGTCAGTTGATCGAACCAACATATACAGGGTAAAGGGTGGTAACTAACCCTGTCAGAGGGGCTATATGTAACTGTTTTGTATCAGTGTATAAAAGAAGGGTCACAGAGAAGCTGTCTTGTCCAGCCAACGGGGGTACGCAAAGTCCCGCCATTTACTGAGCTGAGTCCATTGTCACAGGCATACATGTATTATGTAGCACGTATAGGGCACTAATTCCATGCTTCGTCAACAATAAACCTGACCACGTACATTCACTACAAACCGAGTCTTGTGGTCTTACTGGGCAGTTCGACTGAGGTCTGCTGAGCCAGCTATCTGCGCAGAGCTGGCACATGGGAAGAACACACACGCAGCCAACAACTAACAATACCCCATATGTGATCTACTGTGGGGTGGTAAGTGACAACTGAAGGTGAGCGGTCAGAGCTTTTTCTTTCCCCCAGTATTAAAGCAGTTTCTCTCCGGGTATTTGGGGGCCCATTACATGATGCAATCTACTTCTCTGGTGGAATGTCCTTTATTGGTGAAGGCGGTTTGAGTGTATTATGGTACGAGTCCTGGACTTTCTCCTCAGAGCATATTCTGTGGTATCTGAGTTCTTGGTTGTACGTAACACATTCCTCGGTGTGTTAAGGGTGGTTACTAGATCAGTGATAGTAAGTGTGGTGATCAGGATCATATCAAGAAATCTGCTATGCAGAGTCAGGCACTCAGATACCACAGAATATGCACTGAGGAGAAAGTTCGGGATACACACCATAACACACTTAAAACCACCACTCTCTGAGTATTTTTGCAGTTTGAGCTGAACAATTTGCAGGGCTCCAATAACAAAATATAGGTGTAATTAAAAAAACCAACTAAGCACCAAAAGATGAGAAATTGCCATTATGTAGGTACTGTATACAGAATATGCAGAAGAGAAAGTGGTTAAAAGAACTGAGAATTGATGTAAATTAAGCCACAGACAAGCTTATCAGCCATCAGGCACATATATTATCACATCGGTCCCTAAATCAAGAAAGAAGTCAGTTAAAGGCTCATATGCAATCATTGATGAACTCACTAAAGTTAACAACATAGCTACCCAGTTCATCCAATGAGAATCCAAAGCAGATGAGTTCACTTTGACAGGTGGCAAAGGAAAAGCCCGAGAACAAAAAAAAAAAAATTATGCCCACTACCAGTCCCTTGACAATTCTGTGGTGATGTACAATAACAAATATGATAAAACTCTTATTTTCTCTCTCTTCTGATGTAGCTTTTGAATTTTTTGGTCCTCATGATGTCATCAGTTTTTCTTTTCCTACTATATTACCACAGAAAAGAATAGCTATACATATGTAATTCCGTTAAACTGCTGAATCTTATATATCTTACATAGTTATGGCCTGTTCAAACCTCTCTCTATATACTCTTTGATCAATTAATAGCAGCCATATTTTTGTGTTCGCTTTATATTAGCAAGATTTTTATCACCTCCAAAGAAAAGATCAAACTTGATATTAAACCTTTTTATGTCCTGCCTTTTTATTTACATATTGTCAAAGTGTATAATATTTGTTTCCTTCTGGATAAGCAAAACTTTATTCTCAATTATGTTTATCTTCTAATAACAGGTCATTATTAGAGATGTAATAAGATAAAAACAACAAAATTGTTCAGTTAAGACTGTTTGTAAAATTGTACAACTAAAAAAAAAAATCTACAATTTTGTTACTAAGTTTGAACCAAACTGGCTAAACATCCTAGTGTTCTAAATATATAAAAAACCATACAAAAAGAGTTCTGAACAGGCCTTATTTATATAAGATATAGCATTTTTCTGAATTGCATATTGATGGAGATTCTTCTATTCTGGGGTAGAGTGGTAAGAAAAACAAAACAGTGACGACATCATCAGGTCCAAAAATTAAATAACCACATCAGAAAAGGAAGAAAATGGCATTTTTATTTTCATTGCCCTGATGTCATCTGCATGTCACTTAACTGTTCCAAGCTGAACATCCCAATACAACACTTGGGTCAACACGATTGCCCTGCAGCCTTTGAAAGCCTGACCTGCTTGTCGCATACAAGTCAGAGGAAATTATTTTACCAGTATATATGGGACTAGTGAGGCTACATGTTTGAAATATAGTTCTAGCTACCTTATTACTAAACAAATATTAAAAGAAGTAGAAGGAATATCAGAGGGCAGCTAGAACGATAGGGAACTCTGGGTATTTAGTTAGTCCAAAAGGTTAAAGAAATTATGGTAGGTCTGTATTAGTTAGAAAAGAAGAGAATAAAAAGAGACCTCTCCGCTGTATATGAAATTCTAAAAGGAATTTAAAGGACAGCTTGATATTCCTTTGAACTTATCTGAACTAGTGTCAAATACAACAGCAAGGAGGCCTCATCTTAAGCTAAGAAAGGTCAGGGGAACAGGGCAGGAAAGGAATTAAGGTGGAATTTCTTTACGCAGTAAACAATAAGTACATTGGATAAACTGCCAGGGGCAGAAATCAAAGCAGCTATGGTAGTATAAATAAAAGTTGAGATGAGCCATTAGTCCTGCACTAATTTTTCAGTGAAGTATGAAAACAGACAGTGATTAATATTTTTACTCAAAATGTATTATTGTTTCACATAACTAGAAAAAACAAACTGCATGCATTTTGTTAAACTGATTGAAAAAATGAATAATCTCACTCTTATTTCTCTAAATATGTTGCTATCACATCAGTAAAAGTATGGCGACTGGTGGGCTCCACAAAATCTTGCCCTATTGAACCTATGTCAATTTACATGTACTATTAGTAGCCATGACATTGCTTCCATACAACCTCAGGCTATGATCCTACCAGATGTCACAAAGCTCAGCAGGGTCAGGTCTTGTCAGTGTTTAGATGGCAGACTCCCAAAGAAAACTCAAGTGTTGCAGAGGTTCTGGTGGGTAATTAAAGTAACTAAATTCTCCCTTACGTTGTCATTGGACAGTTTTCTTCACTTACTGTCCTGGAATGCTATATAAAACTTTTCTGTATACTATAGACAGGCTTGGAAGGATTAGATTTTTACATGTAATTGTCTGTAAACTTCGATTTCACAGTACATACACAAACCAATGAAAAAATGTTTCCATCGGCTTGAGAACTTTGAGTTTGACTTAAAGATATTTACTTTGTATATTTTGACATATGATGTTGATAATTTGTGTTTTAACTATTATAAAGATTTACCTTTTTGAATGTCAACTTCTACTGCTATAAAATAATTAATCTGCCCCCCGTTGTCTTAGTCCCGCCCACCCATAATTTCCTGCAATTGTGAAAATATAAAATAGATAAAAATAGAAAAAATGCTTACAAATAAAATCAATGTTTTCTGTCAAAATTATAAAAATAAAAACCAAATTCTGCCAAGTCTAACTATACAACAGCTGCAGCGTTCTCTATACAAGGTGACTGACTAGACAAGCACGTTCGGGAAGTAAACCTCAACCTCCCTACTCCAAAGTATGTGAGTATCAATATTAATTGGAAATTAAAATTGGTCCAAAATTATCCAGTTGTATGTATCCAAAATTTTTAAATGTTTCAGATGTCCCCTGGGGCTACTGGAAAAAAGCAGCCTTATCTGTATATTGTGTTTTCTGAAAATCATGTTGGGATTCTTTGAAATGAAAAGTTTTATGTAAGGTAAGTGTGTAACATATTATGGTATGTGTACCTCATCTGAAGCAAGCACTCTCCTTCTCAACTACAGAGGTCAGAATTCTGGCTTGGCCAACCCATTCACCAAATTGAGATGGAAGATGAAGACATGCCTCCCCTAAGACGACACAGCATTTACTAGGTTACCCATGCTGACAATTCAGCAATCATCTTGAATGCCAAAAAAAAGAAAAAAGTGACATTCCCATGATATATAGTGATTAACACTCGCAGAGGCTGTTTTACACAAAGTCATGCTAGCTGATTGCCTATGAAGGAAAACATTTTCATATTAATGTCTCTCAAGTTTCTGCATAAAAGTAATGTTAATACTCTACATTATAGAAGCGGTAACACATTTTTCCCTTATATTTCACTTCATTGCTTGACTATAGCTAAGAGAAAGGTGGTTATCCCCGAAGGTCTTAACATTGCCTTTCCCAGCACATAATTAGAATACTGGAAAGGCAAAGAATCTCTTGCAGAACTCTCCTATGCCAAGTGTAATTTTTCCAATGCCACTCATGAAAATGAAAATGGAGGATAGTTAAGAGACTGGATATAGCTATTGTTGCCCAATTTAGGGTGTGTTAATATTATGAATTGAAAACTTATTTTCAATATAAATCTATAAACCTATTACAATAAACCAAACACTTAAATTATAAGAAAGAGAGATAGATAGATAGATAGATAGATAGATAGATAGATAGATAGATAGATAGATAGATAGATAGATAGATAGATAGATAGATAGATAGATAGATAGATAGATAGATAGATAGATATGCAAGAAAGCAGGTTAATCCTGTAGGCTACACTATGCACCTTGGACTGTACACTCATTTCTAAGGGGGAAACTGCTTTTTTTAAAATCTGCAACCTTTACTCTTTTTTGATTTAGCTGTTCATATAATTTCATTTACTGCTATGGCCTTCCCTTCTATACAATGCCTGCAGGCACTAATTTTATTTAACATACGGTATATTTCACACCCCACAGGGTGTTAATGAGTGGCCAGCTGCCTGTTGTGATATAAGTAACCGTAAACCCAATGTCTTCTTTACTTCTTTGCTGGTTACAGGTTTTCTATTGTGACACATAAATGTCAACTGGTATGATCAGAAGTAAACAGTCATGACAGACAGGAATAAAGGAACTGACAGTTGAAGGTGCTGATCTCCATCAGGCTTCCACAACTGCTAGATAGAGTGCTGAAGGCTTTGTGGAATGCTCCTGACTAACATAGATCTTTACCTTTAGAAAACATAGCATACCACCTAACCAGATGGCTTAGTATCATCCAGACACATGAACATAAATATAGACAGAAGAAAAAACTATGAAGGCGCATCAAATGTGTTTGGAAAGGGCAGAATCCGCAGCCAGTCTGCCCTGTGAATCTGCAACAGGTTAGGGGGATATATTACTACCTACAACAGCTTAAATTAACTATGAACATACAAAGAAAAGTCCCATAAAGTTTAAGGTTTCCATTAAATTAAGCTTGTTGGTCAGAGGAGAGGTCAGAAGTATTATATTCAAGTCACGTATTACTCACATGTGGCTTCCTGTGATACTGGACAAAACACATTTCATGGAAGATGTGACTTTCAACTGAAAACGTAGAAAAAGTAAAACACCTTTTGGCTTACACAATGAACCAGATTCTCTCACCACAACTGGCTCATATGCATTACACATACATTGCAAAGAAGCCAGAATTTGCCTATAGTTGGCAACCTGAGAATTCATTGGCAGGGGAGAGGGAAGCATGAGGAAACTAAAGGATGATGAAAGCTGCTAACTCTCAGCTGGTATAAAACCAGAATAACCAACTCCTGTTCAGTTTTACCACTTCCCACTTTGGTGTTGGGGGTGTAATGCAATTCTCCAATGGCATATATACCTCTACAGTGTTCTAACTTATGCCAGAGCTGGTGCAGATAGATCCACAGAATGACAGAGCTGTAAGTAGCTCTGATAACCTCTCCCTCCCTGCACCAAGCACAGGAGGGAATTTGGCCCAATATTTCCTCTCAATAAAATTCTCAGTTATTTGACTTTATTATTGGGAACGTTTATTCCTTACATTTCTGTTCTCAATAAGATATTATAAAATATTTTAGCTGCATTCTTCTGTATATGTAGCCACCTGAAGAAGAGGTGTGTAAACTGAAAAGCTTGTCTCTCTCACCAACAGAAGTTGATCCAATAAAAGATGATACATCACCCATCTTGTCTCTCTAATATGCTGGGACCAACATGGCTATAACAACACTGCAAACAACTCTTCTCTACCTGTTATTTGTCCTCCAACTATTGATCTTGTTTTAAAATATAAACTTTTAAATTACAATGGCAGTGAAAACATCAGTGGAACACAAAGACGAAGATAGCAACGTTTTGTCTCAGGTTTTGCTAAGTGCCGAAGAAATATTAAAAAATACAAATATACTGCAATAGTTTGGGGACTAAAATTCATATTTGATAAAAAGCATTTCAGTTAAAATGAATTATGTAAAGCTAAATTAAATTTGTGACAAGTGAAATTTGTGACAAGTGAAAAACCATCCCATAGTTAAGTGTTCCAACCAGTGCCGCCCAGAGGATTCAGGGGGGTCTGGGGCAAAGCAATTTCGGGGGCCCCTTCCATTAAAAAAAGTTAGTTTTGCCGCCCCAAGTGGTGAAGAAAAAAAAAAGAAAAACCCAAGTCGTGCGGCCAAAGAAAGAAGAGGACAGGAAGACCTGCCGCCAAATTGCCGCAGAAGACAGAAGTGGAGCAATTGAGCTGCCGCCGAAGTGCCAACGATGAGGAAGAGAGGGACTGAAAGACCCGCCTCCGAATTACTGCCAAAATTGCCCCCGCCCTGTCTGCGGGGCCCGGGGCAAATTGCCCCCCACCTCTGGGCAGCCCTGGTTCCAACACATGGTAAGAATCGTTTACTAAATGCTAGTTCCACACTTCCTACATCAGGAATATTTGTTTTTAAAAATAAATAAATAAATAAATAAACAAACATACATACTGGCATCAAACAACAAATGTGTTATCAGTACTAATGACCTTAGTTCAGTGGTGATGAAACATTCCCTCCAAAACAATAAATATTGATAGTCGAGTTGCAATGTCCATACACTGTGTTTCCTTTCAGGTCCATGTCAATACTTTCTTAATGTCTCCCTTTCCTTCTCTTTTCTGTCTCCCTCAATCTTTGATGAGTTTAGTTTAAACTGAATTCTGAAATAAATCTTCAAGTTCCTTTCAGAATTCTTCTTCACCTTCTACAGGTTCTGCCTTTCTATTTTTCCAGTTCCTCTTCTTAAAGTCCATTAAAGCTCTGCTTAGCTGCAAGAGTAGAATTATAACAGATACTAGTATATACTGGAAATTATCCTGTATTTTTCTCTCTTCCTTTACTGCTTTTTTTTTAAACTTTAATACATATCCAAAATATGCATTCTTCACAAGTAATGAATAATTAGATGTCTAGTTTTTTGTCTAGTTTTAGTGTCTATTTTTTTTGTCATTTGGTATCTTCAACGTGTAGGTGCACACCAGATTCAAAAAGCGATGAAGCATTTTACTACAGCTTTGACCTGTGGACCTAGGGAACACCTTTAAAACTACTAAAATAAAGACAGAAGTGTCATCATTTTGATCCCTATAAATACATCCACACATACATATAGTTTTCAGAATCTCAGTATTTGCAATTAGTGGGAGGCTGTATCAGTGAGCATGGAAATCTTTTGTAGAAAGGAATTAGAGGGATAGGTCAAATTGTAAGTTTTGGTCAATGAGCCCATTTTTACTCTATTGATTTGTACTAGATAATCTGATTCTCTGAGTTGAAACATATACACAGATGTGATATTGCATTAATTGCAAATTAATTGGATTTTTCCTGCTTTAAAACAGATTCCTTTATATTATCACAGTTTTTAATCTCTGAATTTTGTAAACATTACAAATCTAAAGTCACTGATTTATATCTTAATTCAGATAGGCAGAGTATTTCAAAATAAAGAATTCCAAAGCAGCGTACAATGCAGACTACGAGTCAAACATAAAACAAAAAAAAGTAAAAATGGCCTATACTGTAGTGTATTAATTGTTGGTTTTGGTAATGTAGCTTATTAGTTTTGCATAATTTAAGTTTTAATTCATTGTTTAATTTTTAATTAAGTAGTCTTTTTCAAGATGAGCTTTCTGCTTAGATTTTAGTTAGCCACTAAATATGCTATGTATAAAAACACTGTGGCAAGTATATAGTGCTGTTGTCTATATAATTTCTCTATGATCTCAAACATGAAGACAACCGTTTTAGTTTATATGCTGAAAAACTCACAGCAATTGTAATGTGTCATATATAAAGTTTAAATAATTAAAGCCCACTGACAATACTTGAAAACCTAAGGGCCCAATTCTTTAATAGAAAACAAGAGCCAACTCCTTTATACAGAATTCTGCTATGTTTCACTCAAAAATTCTGCCGTTTTTTCTGGGTCAACTACACATATTTGAGAGTTAACTTTTTTCTAATCTAATTTACCCCACCTACTTGAATTACAAAGTACACCAAAAAATATGCAACTCCAAAAAATGGGGAGGATGGGTTGGAGGGGAGAAGACAAGCATCCTCATGTTCAAAAGAATGAGAGCAGATTAGAAATTACTGTTGACCTGCAAAGGGATAAGAATTGGGCTTGAATTTCTCCTCCCTCTATGATGTATAAAGGCAGCATGAATAAAAAATGTAAAATTCATTTTTGTTGTTTTCCTTAGGGCTTGTCAGCATATGAAAATTAATCTGAAATAAAGTAGGGTGTGAAATTAAAGTGGATAACTATTCCCAATTAACTCCAGGTGTGGATACACTTATTCCGGAATAAGAGTGCCTTATTCCAAATTAGTTTTATTAGCATTAGACACTGTCAAGGTTCCTCCCCCACTCTGAACTCTAGGGTACAGATGTGGGGACCTGCATGAAAAAACCTCCTAAGCTTATCTTTACCAGCTTAGGTCAAAACTTCCCCAAGGTACAAAATATTCCACCCGTTGTCCTTGGATTGGCCGCTACCACCACCAAACTAATACTGGTTACTGGGGAAGAGCTGTTTGGACGCGTCCTTCCCCCCAAAATACTTCCCAAAACCTTGCACCCCACTTCCTGGACAAGGTTTGGTAAAAAGCCTCACCAATTTGCCTAGGTGACTACAGACCCAGACCCTTGGATCTTAAGAACAATGAACAATCCTCCCAACACTTGCACCCCCCCTTTCCTGGGAAATGTTGGATAAAAAGCCTCACCAATTTGCATAGGTGACCACAGACCCAAACCCTTGGATCTGAGAACAATGAAAAAGCATTCAGTTTTTTACAAGAAGACTTTTAATAAAAAATAGAAGTAAATAGAAATAAAGAAATCCCCCCTGTAAAATCAGGATGGTAGATATCTTACAGGGTAATTAGATTCAAAAACATAGAGAACCCCTCTAGGCAAAACCTTAAGTTACAAAAAAGATACACAGACAGAAATAGTTATTCTATTCAGCACAATTCTTTTCTCAGCCATTTAAAGAAATCATAATCTAACACGTACCTAACTAGATTACTTACTAAAAGTTCTAAGACTCCATTCCTGGTCTATCCCCGGCCAAGACGACTACAGACAGACACAGACCCTTTGTTTCTCTCCCTCCTCCCAGCTTTTGAAAGTATCTTGTCTCCTCATTGGTCATTTTGGTCACGTGCCAGCGAGGTTACCTTTAGCTTCTTAACCCTTTACAGGTGAGAGGAGCTTTCCCCTGGCCAGGAGGGATTTCAAAGGGGTTTACCCTTCCCTTTATATTTATGACAGACACCCTAAATTCTTCCCATGTACAGGTTTAAAATTTAGGTCTTGTCTCTACTAGTAGACTGTATGGCTGTCTGAAGAACGAGTAGGATTGTGACATTAGAACTTCCAAGGAACACAGAGATTTTCTTACTCAGTTGAGGGTTTTGTTAATCCTTAACTGAATACGAAAATCACTGTTTTAACAACACTTCCACCTATTCAATTTAAGTATTGAGAAAGCTCCCAAATTTTCTCAATCTCACAATGAGTCCTCCAGCAACACAAGGGAAGACCAGACTTGCCATTCCTAATATATCTATGGATAAAAAAGAAACAGGAAAAAATCCTATTGACTAAGCTACCGCACAGGCTTTCCTTACACACCACAAAGAAGCAAATAAAGGTATACACCCAATCTTCATTTTCTTTGGAAGTAACCTGTAAAGTGCCTAAATTAAGATATCCTCGACAAACTTTAGCTACACACGGTTTTTGTACCAACTGAATTATTTTAGCTAGGGGTGTGATTATTTTTGGTTTTTTAACTGGAATACTTATCCTGGTACAACCCCTACTGTGGATGCAGTTTTACAGATATTCCTTATACTATAATATAGCTTATTCCCCTCTCCCACACAGGAATAGCTATACTCATATGAAGCACCTTTTTACCAATATAAACGTGTCCATTAGGTGTGTGGTACCGCTTTAAATTTACCAGTACAGCTAAAGTGGTAAACATTTTATGGGTGGATAAGCCCCTACATTTAACTAATTATGACATTTTACTAGGTCTTAGGCAGGTGTGCCGCTGTACTGCTGTAATGTAGACACTTACTACAGCGATGGAAGGGGTTCTCCCATTCATGTAGTAAATCCACCTCTCTGAGAGGCAGTAGCTAAGTTGACAGAAGAATTCCTCCACCTACCTAACGGTGTCTATACTGGGGCTTAGGCTGGCTTAACTATGTTGCACAAGGCATGAAATTTTTCACAGCACTGAATGATGTACCTAACTCCATTACTAAGGTACACCAGCCTTAGTAATGTTAAGTGCTTATCCAGACAGATTTGCAAAACCTGCAGGGTTGGGTTTGCAATGGCGTTCACGAAGTTCATTTCACAGATACAAGTTAACTTGACAGTTCATGTACGGCAAGCTCCAACCTCAAAGAAGAATAACCTCTCGGAGAGGTCCCAAAATAGCTCCAGTCCTTCACGAAGAGATCTAAAGTAATATGAGGGAGTTTTCAGGAGAAACACTGGCTGTTGTGGGAGAGGACGGATTGTTTCAGGAGAAACACTGGCTGTTGTGGGAGAGGACGGATTATAATACACAAATATTAAAGTTGTCATAACATCCTTCATATTCACAAAACACACTAAACCTCAAGTGTAGGCAAAGCTTGAGTTGGTTTGAGGTGTAACAGGAATGTTTTTTTCATCCCTACTTATACTATATAGTATTTTTCAATTTCAAAGCATTTTATTAACATTAGTTAATGTATCCAGAGTATCATCCACACTTTGTAACTTTTTCCACATTTGTAAAAAGTATCATAGCAACTGCCATGAACTGTTTCTGAAGTCTCTAAACAATATTTTGCTACAGCACCTTCCATTTGAAGAGTTCAAGCTGTTTACACATATTGATGTAATCCCTCAGCCAGTGTAAGTCAGTGTAGTTCCACTGAAGTCAACGTACAAGTGCTTGCTTTATGCCAGCTAAGGGCCCCTATTAATTATATATCTAATGCCAACAGAGGTGCTTTACACACAGGTGAAAAAAAACCACATGGTCCCTCCCCCAATTCTGCAATGGTGATGGCTTCTAAAGCCCAGATCCTGCAGTGACTTATACACAAGTAACTGTACTCACCAGTACTCCCCATTGATTTAAAAACCTCTGGTATCCCCTTCCTCATACTCCACCTTAGATCCTTTGGGGGAAGTGGGAGGGAGCTCACAGCTAGCTTGGAGATCTTACAAGAAGTTCTCCTTTGAGGTTGGAGACCATTGCACTTGACCTGTGCAGTAAACCTGTACCTGTGAAAGGAACTACAGGGTTCATAAATGAAGGCACCACTGGCTGCCTTTGAGGTGCAGAATGAAGTAAATGAAATCTTGCCCATAGGCTCAGGGTTCAGCTGATTGCCATATTTGGGGTCGGGAAGGAATTTTCCTCCCGGGCAGATTGGAAGAGGCCCTGGCGGTTTTTCGCCCTCCTCTGTAGCCTGGGGCACGGGTCACTTGCTGGAGGATTCTCTGCTCCTTGAAGTCTTTAAACCATGATTTGAGGACTTCAATAGTTCAGACATAGGTGAGAGGTTTATCGCAGGAGTGGGTGGGTGAGATTCTGTGGCCTGCATTGTGCAGGAGGTCAGACTAGATGATCATAATGGTCCCTTCTGACCTTAATATCTTTGAATCTAAGGCGTCACTGTCAGAGACATAAGAGACTTGTCCTATTGGAGGAGAGATCCATAAAGACAGGCCACGCATGACCACAGAGCAGAATATGCTACAGACCAGCTCATATGGAGCAGAGATAGACAGGGTGAAGCTGCTCAAGCCTCAGCACTGTTTGAATAAGCTGTCCTGTCCCATACACCTGGGTGGTAGAGCAGTAAGGTGCTCAGGAGAAAACCGGGTTGTAGTAAACAAAGTTGTTGAACAAATTGGTCGAACTACATGCAGGTTACCTCAAACTGTGGAGAGGTCAATTGTTTCTTGGCTAGTTTCCAGTTTAAGCTAAGTATTCCAAAGGAATTTGGAGTGGTTAATTTTGCATTGGAAGCTGTTTGGAGGTAACCCCTCAAGGCTATCATTTCAAAGAACTTTCTGCATCAGGGTTAAGAGACAGGCTGGAGCAATTCTAGGGGAAACCTGAAAATCAAGTCTCAAAGTGAATATCTGGAACCAGATAGGTGAAACAGAAGAGAGAAGGTGGAGACTTAAGTGAAAGCACTTCACTAGTATCTGATTAATCTAGAATCTAATTAAACTTTTTGTCAGACAGGTTTAGGGGAATCAACATTAGCTATAGGGAATGGTCACTTAGTGAAGGTAATAAGAGGCCCTTATAATGGGAATTCTTATTCCAGAGCTGCACAAACAAGCCAGGTCAGAATTTCACTGGGCTATGAGTTGATCCATCACCTGTGGTGACAATGAAAAGGGCAGTCTGAAAACAGTCAAGGACAAAAGGAGGAGAGGACACAAAAAAGATTGTGTACTGAGCAATCCAAACTAAAAGGTTCTCCTCTTTATAAGAACTGTAAGACTATATCTACATGCTTTCTGTACTTGTAAAAGCTGACTGATTGGGTCAATAGGTATATATAAATAACCTACTTTGTTCTTATATTTATGTAAACAAAATTATTTTTAATAATACTTCAATGTGTTTGACTTCCTAATTTTAATCAGAGAACAGTAGCACATTCAAACAAATTCAATAGAGCAATCATAGAATTTATTTTATAATCTTCAGCTATGTACAGAAGTATTAGAGAGTTGGGGATGAAAGAGAAAGAAGTTTCAGAATTGACATACACTTTGCTGCTGCACAGACAGGCAGCCTGAAGGCTGGATAGGCGAGGGATAAAATGAATCCTGATATTTTCCTTCCTATACTGGTGCTGGTATTTATTTGCTATTTAGAGGATGCAACCACAGAGTACAAAGGCATTGTTCTGGACCAGTAATCTGGCCATGGTGCAAGTGATTAATAAGCAGTTGGTTAAGATGAACAAGGTGATACATGTATAGTACAAGCTGTTGTAGTTCATTACTCAATACTGAATATTAATAGTTCAGCCAAATTTGTTTCAAGCTTTAACAACAATTCTGAAGGACAAGTTTAGGACACCTGCACCACAGGTACACGCGGAGCATAAATACCAGACTGAAAACTTACACTTTAAATGTTTGGTTGCCCCAGAAGCATGGCAGACACATGGCTCTGGCTTTGCAATTTTTAAGACAAAAAATTATGTTCTTCTGCGTGAAGGATTCGTTAGGAAATGTGAAGCTGTTCTGGTAGCTTCGGAGAGCCAAGGATTGTCCAGTTCTTCAATTTCAAATTGCTCTAGAAGACATTTTACTGTTCCTCATGATTATCAGGTAAGAAAATTCCCATGCAAGAGTTTTACAATTGCCAGAATGCTAGCAGAACTGCCCTCACTGTACATTGTTTATTATTCTATGTGGCCTTCAGTTACTTTTAAGGAGACATTAGAAATGGATCAGAGTATGGCAGGCTCAATGGTTGAACTAACTGGGGACCAGGATAGTAACCTGTTTGTTTGGGATTTAACAAACTACATTAAAATGAAAAATTGCATATTTTTATTTTTCTCCTCAGGTTTTAGGGAATACTGTAAATTTTCAGGTGACCATATCTATTGATATATATGGCAAAATGGGCAAGTTTTTAAGGGCACCACTACATTTCATATTCAGGGTTGGCCTTCTGCTGTAGTTTTGGGTCCGGGAGATTCAGGAAGAACAAAAGGACACTCAAAATACTTGCAAAAAGAAAAGGAGTACTTGTGGCACCTTAGAGACTAACCAATTTATTTGAGCATAAGCTTTCGTGAGCTACAGCTCACTTCATCGGATGCATACTGTGGAAAGTTTAGAAGATCTTATTATATACACACAAAGCATGAAAAAATACCTCCTCCCACCCCACTCTCCTGCTGGTAATAGCTTATCTAAAGTGATGATTATCATACACATTGTAAGGAGAGTACTCCTTTTCTTTTTGCGAATACAGACTATTACTCTGAAACCACTCACGGCTGTTACTCTGAAACCACTCAAAATACTGGACATTTTGTGGCTCAACCCAATAAACTTTGTGATCTGATTGATTTATTCACTATCAAAGAAACAAAAAAGGGCATTCTGCCATGGCCCAGGCTAGGTTTTCTTACTTATCTGTATGACTTCTGAAGCTCAGTACACATGACAGCATATATATTGGCACAACTCCTACATAAGAATCGCACTTAAATTATTAGCCTCTCTCTCAGTAACAATCTCAAATTACGCAACAGCAAATATACATTAACTCTTTCATAAAAAAATCCAGATTTACAGTGCTACTACTTGCTGACAATGTTCAAAAAGTTTTACAACTACAATGCTCTTATTGCATTAGTAGATTTGACAAGTCTTTGTAACACAAGAAACTGATCAGAAATAAATAATTCAACAATTATACTACATAAAATAAAAAGCTTTAAGTAAATCCATGGTATAAAACCCTTGTGAAATAAAACTGCATTATTTAAGCATATACACATGATATTACATGGGTCTAGCATTAAAGCAAAACGGTTTTCTAGATGAAGATCCTAGGCTGAATTCCTTTTTTCTTACTAAATAGTTCAGTCTAACATGTGCTGTATGTGCAGTTGGCCCACTATAAAGGGGTGCACAGATGTACTAGGATGCAGGTTTTAGAGAACCTTTCACTTCGGAATGTGGGGAAATATCTTCTGTTAAATCCCCTGTACTTCAAAATGAAAATTTATATCCTCTATTTTTTTAATAAAGGAAATACACCCCACACTAAGGAGGGTTGAGTATTTACAATGTTGCTTCTCTCCATATATTAGTTTTTTCCATCCAAATATTGTAGAGAATGATCAACAGTGATTCTATAAAATAATCACTCTGCTAAACCTAGTTGCTTGTGAATGTACCTAGTACATGAAAAAAGAAAAGAAAAGTGCATAAAACTTTCTCAACAAAAAGGACAATGTTTTATTGCTGCAAACCTCTTTCCAATGGAATCAAAGTAACTCAGAGGCAACTTAACCTTCTGACTGCAGCTAGCAAATACTGCAAACAAGTATTCAACAGTAAAAACAGCCAGTGGGATTGCTGATAACCATATCCTTCCATACAGAAAAAAAAGTAGAAATGATTCAGAACCATCAAATCATGCACTACCCAGCCGGAGTAACTGTGTGCATCACATTTGGCTTACCCTTCTTTCTACTCCCTGCTGGATGTTTGTTACCCTCATTTTGTTTCACATCCGATTACATAATAAGGCCCTCTGGGCAGGGAACACATTTCACAGAGTACTTTTTCCAGTGCCTAGCATGATGGGGCCTTGACAATGACTGGGGCCTTTTGGCTCTACCACTATTAACATAAATAACAATTATGCACTCAAATAAAACCTGAAATTCACTTTGACCACATTCACAATTCCTTTTATTGGTTGTTTGCAAACATTCATATAAGCACATCTTTATTCTCAATAATGGTTTCAGGAAAAGTGTCATAAATATTTATATAACTATGTATAACTGGCTCATTGGACTGTTTACTTGCAGTAAACAATTTATTCAACAAATCAGTCCCTTTTCCATTTGTGAATTATTCACAAACAGACTCAAATGACTATGAATTTATTTGATATTCTACATTTTTTGATAAATGGATTATGTGACCAGATTTCAGCCTATGGATGGCTCACGAATCATTTGCCACTACTATGGCTTTGAATACTGTATTCAAAAAAGTATCTATGACAAGGATTTGCGGGGCCACTTTGGAAGTTTGTTTGGATTTGGAAGTGATCAAAGCACAGAGCAGAAACAATATTATGTGACCACATTAGCTAAAAATGCAGTGTGAACAATAAATGGCAAAGGGTCCAATTTCACAATGCACTGCTCACTGCTAGCTCCCACTGCAGTCAATGGTACCTGAGTACTCAGCAACTCCCAGTATCGGGCTCAAAGAATGATTTAAGTTAACGGTTGTGGCAAATGGGACCAAATTCAGGAAGGTACTTAGGCACGTACCCAACTTCAAACACATGCACACTACCACTGAAGTCAATGGGTTTACTCATGCTTTTAAAGTCAGGCACATGTATATGAACCTTGCTGAACTGGGGCCATAGTTTGCAAGCAACCAGTAGAAATGTTTGCATAAATCATTCAAATCATGAACAAACTTTTAAATACTGGAGTCTGTTAGTGTATAACTCACAAACAGAAAAAGAGGCTAAATCTTGTCAATTACATTGCTGACTGGAAATTGTTCCCCCAGCTCTAAGGCCTCTTCTACACCGGCAAGTTTCTGCCCAGTAAAACAGCTTTCTGTGCTGTAACTCCGTGATGTACACACTGCCAAGCCACCTAGTGAGCAGAAACTGCGCAGCTGTAGTGCTCTAGACGAGAGGCATAGAGCTTTCTGCACCAGGGCTACAGTGCCAGTGTAGACACCGTGGCGATTACAGCGCTGCAATTGGCTTCCGGGAGGTGTCCCACAATGCCTGTTCCCACCTCTCTGGTCATCGGTTTGAACTCTACTGCCCTGCCCTCAGGTGACCAACTGTAATCCCCACCCCATACATTCCTTTGCAAATTTGAAAGTCCCCTTCCTGTTTGCTCAGGGATGCGTGCAGTGGTCTCAGCACATCTCTCCAGATGGCTATGCCTGCTCCATGCACCAGGAGATCCCCTGCCTGGAGCAATGCCGAGCTGCTGGACCTCATCAGCATTTGGGGAGGAGAAGCTGTGCAGTCCCAGCTGCGCTCCAGCCATAAGAATTATGATACCTATGGACAGATTTCACGATGTATGACAGAAAGGGACACATTGCAGTGTACGGTAAAATTGAAGGAGCTGTGGAACGCCTACCACAAGGCGTGGGAGGCAAACCGCCACTCCGATGCTGTGCCCACAAGCTGCCGGTGCTACAAAGAGCTGGACTTGGCGTTACTTGACCTTGCGGTACTTGGCAGCAACCCCACTTCCACAGTGAAAGCCCCTGTGGATACTTCGTTGGCTCACGTGCCAGTCGAGAGTGGACCAAGCCAGGAAAGGAGGAGGCAATCTTCGACGAAGATGGGCACGGGGACCCAGAGGAAGAGGATGGCTTGGAGGCCGGAGATGCACGCAGTCAGAGCTCTTTTCTACCCCGGAGGAAGCTAGCCAGTCACAGCAGTTGGATCTCGGCGAAGCACAAACAGAATAGGAGGCCCCTGGTAAGTGGATCTGATTTTGGGAATTGTTGGGGGCAGGATAGTTGCAGAAAGCAGGCTTGTCTTCCACCACATGCCTAGTCTGAGCGTTGGAACAAGCTGTTGATTGACTCCCTCACTTCACGGGAATCTCCTTCAGAGATCTCCAGGAAACTCTCGTGGACATACTGGGCAATCCACTGCTGCAGTTTCCTCGGCAGAGCTGCTTTGTTTCTTGCCCCATTAATGGTAACTTTCCCACGCCACTGTACCGTCACAGGTGGGAGAGGGGAGAAGAAAGGAGAGAGGAAACCACTGCTGCACACAGGCAAGCCACACAGGGGCCAGGGCGGAAGCCGCAGGCTTGCAGAAGACCCTCCCTTGATTCCCTGCTCACCCTCAGCAGCGAGATATCTTCCATAATGATCACATCCTGTGGAAAGTGTGGGGACAGGAATGATTATCAAGCCCCTCCAACAGTGCTGGCTCTCCCCAAGAGCTACATGCCCAGTATACAGCAGGGTCTGGGAAGAGAGATTTACCCTGCCCCTACAGCTACTCATCATTTTAAGGGGTCTTGTGGCTCAAGTGTGCTTGCCTGGGATCAGCCAGTTAATTACAGGTGTGTGAGTACCTGCTGTGTTTTAAAGCACTGAATCAGTGTTGTCTGTGTTGCAAACAATACTGCTTCTGTCAAATGTTGCATTTAAACTTCAGAGAGATAACCTTGGGAGGCCAGCCTCCATTATCGGTGACAGAATGGCTGCGCAGAATTAGAAAGCAGCCACGAAGAACTAAGGAGAACTTTCTCCGTGAGGTTATGATGCACTCCGCCACTGGTGGCAGGACAGGGAAAAGAGGGACCAGAATGAGAACGTGGCACACCAGAAAGAAGCCACGAAGCTGCTCTTAAACATTATGGCGCGCCAAGTGGACACGCTCCAGGCGATACTAGCTCTTCAAACCAAGCAGCTCCGCGCCTGCCCTCCCTTGCAGCCGCTATCACAAAACTCTTTCCCATTCGCCCTCCTCAAACCGCCAACACATCAACCTCCTGGCTCCATTCTCTACCCGCAGCATTCCACTCCTCCCTCCTCACAGTCCAGCAGTGTGGACTCCCGCTACCCACTGCACTCAACACCCTCCCTCTGCAGTTTGGCCCTGCTGAAGTACACACCCACTGCATTGTACTCCAGAGGAAAAGGCTGGGTATGATCCCTGGACATACACAAATCTGTAGCCGTCCTGGGATCCCTCCTCCTCTGGAGACCTTTCCTTCCCCCATCTCCCTCCTTGCTGATGTATTTTTGTCATTTGACTCTCTCCTCCAGTTGTTGTCTTTTAATAAAAGAATTGTGTTGGTTTGAAAGCAATCTTTATTCCAATAATTGAAAGAAAAAAGAGCACTGCAAAGCAACATATAATTATGTTAAGGCCCTTTCTTGCATCATGTGCACCAATCACCTCCTAGCATTACAAGCACTGTACTCCTGAATATAGCAACAAATATTAGTGGCTTTCAGCCTCAAATTGCTCCCACAAGGCATCCCTGATCCTTATAGCCCCGCGCTGTGCCCCTTTAATAGCCCTGGTCTCTGGCTGTTCAAAC
Organism: Lepidochelys kempii; assembly: GCF_965140285.1. Taxonomy (NCBI): domain Eukaryota; kingdom Metazoa; phylum Chordata; order Testudines; family Cheloniidae; genus Lepidochelys; species Lepidochelys kempii. Next base: position 100,637,419 of record NC_136381.1, on the reverse strand, counting down.
TCAGCCTCCAGGTGCTGAGCCTCTGTGGTTGAGCCTGAGTGAAGCTTTCATCCTTCCCCTCACAAATATTATAACGCGTACAGCACTCAGCTATAAGCATAGGAATATTGTCATCAGCCAGGTCCAGCTTCCCATACAGGCCAGAGGGCTTTTAAATGGCCAAATGCACACTCAACAGTCATTCTGCATTTGCTCAGCCTGTTGTTGAACTGCTCCTTGCTGCTGTCAAGTTGCCCTGTGTACGGCTTCAGAAGCCGCAGCATTAAGGCAAGGTCTCCCAGGATCAAAATGGGCATTTTGACTTCCCCTATTGGTGATCTTCTGGTTTGGGAAGAAAGTCCCTGCTTGCAGCTTCTTGAACAGGCCAGTGTTCCGAAATATGCGTGCGTCATGCATATTTCCGGACCAGCCTGCATTAATATCCGTGAAACATCCACGGTGATCCACAAGCACCTGGAGAACCCCTCAGAAATACCCCTTGCGATTAATGTACGCGGTGGCTAGGTGGTCTGATGCCAGAATTGGAATACGTGTGCCATCTATTGCCTCTCCGCAGTTAGGGAAGCCCATTTGTGCAAAGCCATCCACAATGTCACGCACGTTGCCCAGAGTCACGGTCCTTTGTATCAGGATGCGATTAATGGCTCTGCACACTTCCTCCAGAGTGCAATCGCCACAGGCTTCTCCAAAGACAGGGCAGCTCTCATTCTCATGTCCTTGCGCTGGAGGGCTGGGGAGAGCTCATCATACAGTCCCATGAATGTGGCTTTCCTCATCCAAAAGTTCTGCAACCACTGCTCAGTATCCCAGACGTGCATCATGATGTGATCCAACCACTCAGTACTTGTTTCCCAAGCCCAAAAGCGGCATTCCACTGTGGTCAGAACCTCTGTGAAAGCCACAGGCAATCTCGTGTTGTAGCTACTACGCATGGTGTCATAAATATAAAGGGAAGGGTAAACCACTTTGAAATCCCTCCTGGCCAGGGGAAAGCTCCTCTCACCTGTAAAGGGTTAAGAAGCTAAAGGTAACCTCGCTGGCACCTGACCAAAATGACCAATGAGGAGACAAGATACTTTCAAAAGCTGGGAGGAGGGAGAGAAACAAAGGGTCTGTGTGTCTGTCTATATGCTGGTTTCTGCCGGGGATAGACCAGGAATGGAGTATTAGAACTTTTAGTAAGTAATCTAGCTTGGTACATGTTAGATTATGATTTCTTTAAATGGCTGAGAAAAGAATTGTGCTGAATTGAATAACTATTTCTGTCTGTGTATCTTTTTTGTAACTTAAGGTTTTGCCTAGAGGGGTTCTCTATGTTTTTGAATCTAATTACCCTGTAAGATATCTACCATCCTGATTTTACAGGGGGGATTTCTTTATTTCTATTTACTTCTATTTTTATTAAAAGTCTTCTTGTAAGAAAACTGAATGCTTTTTCATTGTTCTCAGATCCAAGGGTTTGGGTCTGTGGTCACCTATGCAAATTGGTGAGGCTTTTTTATCCAACATTTCCCAGGAAAGGGGGGTGCAAGTGTTGGGAGGATTGTTCATTGTTCTTAGGATCCAAGGGTCTGGGTCTGTAGTCACCTAGGCAAATTGGTGAGGCTTTTTACCAAACCTTGTCCAGGAAGTGGGGTGCAAGGTTTTGGGAAGTATTTTGGGGGGAAAGACGCATCCAAACAGCTCTTCCCCAGTAACCAGTATTAGTTTGGTGGTGGTAGCGGCCAATCCAAGGACGACGGGTGGAATATTTTGTACCTTGGGGAAGTTTTGACCTAAGCTGGTAAAGATAAGCTTAGGAGGTTTTTCATGCAGGTCCCCACATCTGTACCCTAGAGTTCAGAGTGGGGGAGGAACCTTGACACATGGCGAGATCAACGTCACACTCCTCTTGACTTTGTAGTTTAAGGAATAACTCCACTGCCGCTCGTGATGTGTTGGTCAGAGCAAGCACCATACTGGTCAGCAGTTCAGGATCCATTCCTGCAGCCTGAGAGAGGCAGGGTGCACAGTACACAAACCATTGAAAGATGGCACCAAATGCGAATGGAAGCACAGGATTGCTGGTATGCAAAGCAATGCATCATGGGGCACTGGACTGGACGCAGGATGCTCTGTGACCCACTCCGCCTTCCCACAAGTCTTAGCGGCAAAAGAGAAAGAGGTGCTCTGTGAGATAGCTGCCCAGAATGCACTGCTCCAAATAGCACTGCAAGTACCGCAAGTTTGAACACACTATTGCGGAGGCAGCTGTCAGTGTGAACACACAACAGCGGTTTTCCTTCTGCGCTCTTGAGCGGCGCTGTAACTGCTGGAGCTGTAACTTTGCCAGTGTAGACGTGCCCTAAGTGAGATGAATCTTAAAATGATAAGAGATCAGTGGATCTCTTTCCAGAACTCTTCCAATGCCTGTGTTTTTTTCTGGGTGATGTGCATTGGAGGGAAATTACAATTCATTCTGGAGCATACAAAATTTGAAGTGACTCCATCAAATGATAACGTGAAAATAAACCACTTACACCTGGAGACAGGATTGCATTAATGTGAACTAGGAACCCTTTACATATGCACTCAGAGCATCCACATGGGGGAGTTACAGCACAACTTTGGTGCATGCTGCTATTCACACCCCCACAGTGCAAACTGTGGAGCAGCGCAGACATGCCCTAAGACAAGTCATCCATGAAGAGTGCCCTACTCCTCCCTTGCTGGGTAAGTACAAGAAACCAAGGAGAGCTCAGGAGAAGGGGTACAGTAAAGGGGTAATTAATGTTTTGATAACTTATCAATGAATATGTGAAAATGTTGCAGAGAGGCAAAAAGAAGCAAATGGAATGAAGACGTGTGTCTAGCAAAGCTTAGTACTTAGTAAGAAGAAAATACAGTGCGAAGTGTCAAGACAGTTAGAATGTACACTCCTGTTGTATCAGTTCCCAAGGGCAATCATTCACCTCTTTATGGAGAACAATGACCCCGTTTGGTACAACTGTGACCCAGCTTAAAAGGGTAAATGGAAAAAGCACAAAAAAGCCATAAGAATTTTTTTTTACTCCATGCAATCAAAATGTAAAATTTTTAAATTATCTAAAAATACACCTCTTTATTAAAGAATTGATGAAAGTGCAGGTCAGTTCTATTATCCTTTTAAATTAATAAAAAAAAATCCTGATCTTTTAAAATTCAGAAGAATAATGTATATTTAAAGTATTCTATAATTACTGCAAAAGTATTAATTAACAGTTCATGGAAGCATAAGTAGTGAGATGAGGGAATAAGCCATCTACTGACTATAAAAATAAGTTTAAAAAAATCATTTTATGACATTTTTGTAACCATATGATGTGAGGCAGGTCACAACATTAGTACTTTCCTCTGAAAACCTAATAATTACTAACCTTTTTAATTTTTAAGCTGAATATTGACTTTGTAATAAATTGTTGTAAGTTCAATCGTACAGTCAATTCCAAATATGAAGAGTTTCTCTTTCAGCCATGCTGACCACTAGCACTAATTTACAGACATTTTCTTATACTTGACTTTAAGAGAAGTCTGAATTACCTTACTGTAAAAGATCTTAGGTAACAGCAGAATAATTTATATGTTGAAGTGAAGTACACATCTAAAATGATTGAGCCAGCAAAATACTATACACTGTTAAAATAAATTGGATGAAAAAATGTACAGCATGATCTTTCTTCCACAGCATGATGTGCATAGACAGAAAATAAAATATGGCATGCAGTTACACCAAATACAATCAGCCAGAAAATTTTTTATTGTGAGATTGCATGTATAGAATACTTTTGTTACATTTTAAAAAACAACTTTCCAATGAGATTTGACCTATTGAATCAGAGCCTTCATCACCCACGTAGAGTATTTCTTTGATTATGCTATGTTGAATGATATACTGTCCTATTTACCATAAAAGGAGCAAACTTTCTTTTTTAAAAAATCATGTAAAATATAAAGATACAATGAAGCTATTAAAGAAAGAAACATAATAGAGCAAAAGTTTAATAGTTGATTTTTAGTGAAACATTTATATGAGAATACTACAGACTCAGGGCCAGGTCCTGGGCTCTATCTAAGGTACCCAACTCAGGATAGCAGGGGAATAATGGTTATTTGCTTTAAGCCACTTGGTACCTCTCCTTACCCCCAATCGTGGTGTCTCAGAGCTGTTCTACTTTACACTGGCCTTGGGGTGCAGAGATACCCTTCTATACCTAATTTCCTCAATCACTTCTCCTATGCCAGGAAACAGGAGGCATAGAAGCTATCTATAGCAGCCCTACATCACTGGAGGATTCTCCTACATAAGGGAAATTCTCTGTTGCCTGGAGACTTGCAGCCTCTTCGTTCCAGTATACTTAAGTAAAGCGGCCACAATGTGGGCAAGAATCTGGGCTACAGAGTCAAGTCCTACCACCATATTGTATTATTATTACTGGTCCCTTGGAGACTCAAAGGCACAGCCTTCAGGCTCCTGTAGCCCACAAGATTAGGGGTAAAGGATATTAAAAGAAACCAAATCTGATAGATTCTATATTAAATTCCAATGCCAAAGTGCAGAATATATAGTTATATAAACATATAATTTTTGTTCACCACCAGCATAAAAATATACCATCAGTTAACTTAGGAAACAACTAAATAGCTTTGTTGGCTGATCATTTCTTCTTTAGAAAATTGTCAGGAAGTATTTAGCTGACTGACTTCATCAGAAAGCCGCACAAGACGCAAGATAGCATATTCATGTAAGTGGGGGAGCTAATGGAGGCACTGCTGCATGTCTGCATAGAGACGTTTTGCTTTCTGTATCCCAGAAGATGAAATTCTTGGCTTAACCTTCTTTGGTATATATTAAGTGTTACTGGGGGTACTCCACAGATCTGAAGAGAGGATGTGCTTTGGTCAAATGGAAAAATGTAAGTGAATTTAAAAAAACCCAGGATAAAAGGAAGATAGCTATTAAAAAAAATAATAATAAAGGATAATTTGCTCATTAGGATATATAGTTTGTATCTCCATATGTGCCCAGTAGGTGAGGACCTCTGTTTCCACAACACTGTGGACTGGGTTAAATTCAAGGGGCATCTCTTGTTCCTCTTCCAGGATTCAATGAGAATTTCCTCCCCATAGCAACCTCTCTTTGTTGGCTAGTAGATTGAGAGCAACCACTTCTGTTTCAACTTACTTTAATTACTGACTGTGGTGGACTCCTAGCCTACATGGCTGTTTATGGGAGTGATGATGAAACTCTGAATGACTGTAATTGAAATGGATTTCAAATGGAGGCAGTGGTACCATGAGGAAATCCATAAGCAGAAGGCTAGACCATAGAAACCCCACCAGACAGCATGTCAAAATTAGAAGGTGCATAAGAGATGAACAAGCCCACTGATTTAGATGCAATGATTGTTATGCAACTTTTTATGTAATCACTGGTCTCTGTGAACCTAAATCAGTCTCTGAGCTATGGCTTTGATATTTTAAGTTTCCTATAAAACTCAAAAAACAGAGAAGCAGAAAAGCTCTTTTTCTGTGTCCAAAACTATATTATTCCTGTCTTTTATTCTGCCACTTTTCTACCTGACTGAATCCCTGGGATCCCATTCCCTAAAGATAGTCAGAAATGGCTATTAGGAACACTGCTGAATGGAACCTACATAGGATGAATCAAATCCTACCTGCATGCAGAAGCCATGGAACTAGTATGCTTCCACCGCACAGGGGACAAGTTGATGGGGCAGATGGATTCTAGCCTCTGCCAATTTAGAGACAGTCTGGAGGGCAACATGAAGGCAGGCTGGGAAGGGGTGGCAGATCTGTATTAGAGGACACAGCGGATGCAGTGGCTGCTCCAGCCCTGAGTGGATCTGAAAAAAGTGGAATTCCTTCCTTTCAGACTGTCTCAGCTAATAGCCCACACACTGGGGTTGTGTTCTAAGGGTCTTATTTAGCCCTCAGAAAGCACATGCACTCACATCTTTACATGGAAATCTGTTTTCCAAAACTGATTTTGGCAGCAAGCCAGCTAGCAAAAAGCTCAAGAAAATCTTATGGCTATGGCAGCTCTTAAGTTATTTAAAAAGTAGTTAACGTAAGGTTGGGGAAGGGATGCCCTATTTTCCTCAAAAAAAAAGAAGGATTTAAGCTTCATAGATTAGGTGTTTTTTGCAATCTTACAAGAAATGGAATCCATCATGCCAACGTTAAATGCAAGTCTTGGCTGGAGTACCCAGTTTAAAAAAAGAATCAACACATGAATTTGTTCAGTATTTGAATTTCAAACCTGATAAAGTATACCAAACTCAGGGTAAGACTTGTCGGAAGCACAAGGAAAAGAATTCTACAGAACCACAAAAACTGGCAATGAGCTAAGGGTAGATAACACAATGTGTAATTCCCAATTTATCAGCATCCCTTTGTAATGTCAATTTCCACCATGCCGCACCCATATGTACTGCAGAATGCATGCCATACCTTTTTAAGCAGGATTTTTATGCATACAAATTTCTGACATTACTTTTAGCAACATTTTTAACATATTGGAATTAATCCTGCACACCCAGCAGATTCAGAACTTCTATGGATTTCAATGAAAACTATGTTCACAGAAGCCTTATAAGATTAGTCCCATTAATTGTAGTGTCATCATTTTAAAATCATACTTATGAAATTAAAGCGATATTGCTGGAAATCAATACTCTCCAGCCAAAAAGTATTAGAATCCAGTTTGGTCACAACCAGGTTTAAACTATGTTTACCTATTACTGTTAGGTAAATAAAATCTAAAATGAGGACAACTACAGTTATTCCTCTATCACAAAGGAGTATTGTAATGATTAGTTAACATTTTTTAATGTGCACTAGAGATGGAATGTGCTTTATAAGGGCCGATTCGGCAGAGAGTTATGCACATGATTAAGTTTATGTATGACTGGTCCCACTGACTTCAATGGAGTACTCACAGACAGTAAAGCAAATGCACATGTGGAAGTGTGCAGTGTGGAAGTGTGCAGAGGGTTAAGTGCTAAATATTGTATCTAACCCCACTGCAGGGTGTTGCTGTAAGTGTTATGGCACACCAGTCCCCACTACATATTTGGGGCATTCTTGGTATGCCACAAGCTAGAAGACAAATCTTGTAGGTGTTCCAATCACTAGGCACGACAGGCTTCAGCCATCAGAGGGTTCCCATAAACACTCGCACGTTCTGAGTAACAGAAATTCTTTACTAAGATTGCCAGAAACTAAAAGCTGTAAATACCCTAGGTATAAGAAAAGATTAACTCAATAGTCCAGTACAGGTAGGCTCGTTAAGAGAAATGTGGGGCTCTGGGACATCGTGTTCACTGGGGCCCCATCCTCTCCCATTTATTTATTTACATAGCCATTTAAGATATTTGAGGGGGAACCCTGAGCTTAGGGCCCTGATACAATTGTCCTCCTCCTACCAGCCCCGAGTACAAGGGTACAAAGAAAAAATTCACACTGGGGTCCTGCAGAAAGGCTACCCAGAGTTTGTCTCTCTCCGGGGTGGCAGGGAACCACACCGCTTCACTACACATACACCCCCCTCAAGTCTGGCTCCCGCTTGTCGGGGCCAGGCTCTTCCATCCCTCCTAGGCGGGACAGGAAGTCGGCATTCGCATGGTCTTTGCCAGCCTTTTGCCAGATGGTGAAAGCATAGGGCTGTAACACCAGGTACCAGCACAGTAGTGTAGTGTTGTTTTTCATTCTTGTTAACCACTGGAGAGGGGCATGGTTCGTGACTAGCGTAAATCGGGCCCCGAGGAGGTAGTATCGCAGGGCATCACAGGCCCATTTCACCGTGAGTGCTTCTTTCTCTATTACTGCATAGTTCTTCTCGAGGGGAAATAATTTCCAGCTAAGACATAAGACTGGGTGGTCTTCGCCGTCGATTTCTTGGGACAGGACGGCCCTGAGCCCTACCTCCGAGGTGTCCACGTGAAGGAAAAAATCACAGTTGAAGTCTGGGCTACATAGGACTGGCTCCAGACAGATGCACTCCTTGAGTGTCCGGAAGGCGTCTTCACATTCTTAGGTCCACAGCACGCACCAGGGGCTGTCTTTAGTCAAAATTCCTGTCAAGGGGCTTGCGATGGAAACGAATTGGGGGATGAAACGCTGATAGTAGTTGGCGATCCCCAGAAATTGTCGCACTTGGCATTTCATGGTGGGTGGCGGACAGGCCGCCAGTGCTTGAACCTTCCCCACGAGGGGTTTCACTCGTCCTCCCACAATGGTGTATCCGAGGTATGTTGCCTCTTGCTACCCAATGCAACACTTCTTTGGATTGGCCGTTAGTCCTGCCTTTCTCGGGATCTCAGAACTGCGGCTACACATTCCAGGTGGTCCTCCCACTGGCGGCTGTAACAAAGATGTCATCCAAATACGCCGCTACATAGTCTTGATGGGGCTGTAGAAGGCGATCCATTAGTCATTGGAACGTCACTGGGGTCCCATGGAGGCTGAAGGGCATCTGGGTAAACTGGTAAAGTCCCGTCGGGGTGGCAAACGCCGTCTTCTCCTTAGAGATGGGGTCGAGCGGGATCTGCCAGTACCCCTTACTGAGGTCGAGGGTGGTGATGAAACGGGCCTCCCCTAGGCGACCAAGCAGTTCATCCACACGGGGCATAGGATATGCCTGGAACCTCGAGATCGCGTGGACCTGCCGGAAGTCTATACAGAAGAGCCATGGTCCATCGGGCTTGGGTAACAAGACCACCGGACTACGCCACTCACTCTGTGACAGTTTGATGACTCCTAGGGCTAGCATGGCCTGTACTACTTCTTTGACTTCCTGCCGCATTCAGTGTGGCAGGGGCCTGGTCATCTCCCAGATTACCTTCCCCGGTTCAATCTGGACGGCATGATGGACCAGGGTCATGTAACTGGGTAGGACCGTAAAGGTTCTCCTGAAAGCCTGCAGGAGACATTGGGCCTGCTTTCACTGCTCCTCCGTGAGCATGTCACCGAGCTGGGGGCCTGCGGGGTCCTCTGTCAGGGGCGTGCGGGGACCCAACCCTGGTTCCGGGGGGTAAGGATTGATTAATAGGCCCTCCCGCTCCCACCATGTTTTCAATAGATTCACATGATATCGCTGGGTCTTCTTTTGCCGGTCGGGCTGGTGGACCTCGTAGGTGATGGGCCTGACCTTCCAGGCCACCTCATAGGGTCCCTGCCAATGGGCCTGCAGATTCGATTCGCTCAATGGTAGGAGGAGAAGGACCTGATCACCCGGCACGGACCCGTGCTTCTTGGTTATAGGTTCGTGCCTGGGCTTCCTGCGCGGCTTTTAAGTTTGTGTGTGCTAGGGCTCCAACCTTAGCAAGGTGCTCCTGGAGCTGGAGAACATACTTCAGGAGACCCTGGGTTGGAGACAGAGACTGCTCCCATGTCTCCCACATTAAGTCTAATAGGCCCCGTGGGCGGCGGCCATATAATAGCTCGAAGGGGGAAAATTTTGTTGATGACTGGGGTACCTCACGGATCGCCAGCAGTAAGGGAGGGAGTAGCTGGTCCCACCGGCGTAGCTCCTCTGCAGGGAACTTGCGCAGCATCTCCTTCATGGTCTGATTAAATCGTTCCACCAGTCCATCAGTCTGTGGGTGGCAGACGGAGGTGCGTAACTGTTTAACTCCCAGGAATCGCACACCTGCTACAACAGCTGGGAGGTGAAGTTGGTGCCCTGGTCCGTTAGGATTTCCCGGGGCAGGCCCACGGAAGCAAAGACCTTCACCAGTTTGCCGGAGGCAGTCCGGGCAGTGGTGCGCCGCAATGGCACAGCCTTGGGAAAATGGGTGGCATAATCCACGATGACCAGCACATACTGGAATTCCACGGCACTTCTAGGGAGTGGGCCCACCAAGTCCATGGCCACCCGCTCAAATGGCATTTCCACTATGGGCATGGGAACCAAAGGGACCTTGGATACTCGTGGGGGAGCCACTAACTGGCACTCCGGGCAAGAGCTACAATAGTTCCTCACCTCCTGGTGCACGCCGGACCAAAAGAACAGTGTCAAAATCCAGGCAAGGGTCTTTTCATGGCCCAAGTACCCTGCGGCAGTGATGTCATGTGCAAGCTTCATTACTGCTCGTTGGTGGCACCGAGGCACCAGCAGCTGGATCTATGGTTCTCCCATGCTGGGATCCTGTTCTACCCGGTAAAGACGGTCATGGCATAGCTCAAACCAGAGCCACTGATTTGCACGGTGTAGGTTGATCACGGCCCCATCGATGGTGGCTAGTTGTCCATAGGCCCGACTAAGGGTGGGGTCTGCTCTTTGATCACGGCAAAAGTCTGTGTTAAGTCGGGGTTCAATAGCCGGCCCAGACAGGGGGTCCTCGGTTCCTCAGCCCCTCCCTCGGGGTCGGGGGTCTCCTCCTCCAGTTGGTCCTCAGGGCAATCTCCTTCTAGCACAGGGTCGAGCGAAGGATCTCCTCGAATGCCGGCCAGTCTCGCCCCAGAATCACCGGGTACGCTAGTTGGGGAGCCAGGCCAACAACCATCCATCGTGTGACCCCAGCCACCATTAGCAGGACCCAGGCACTGGGATATGGCCGCACATCGCCATGGATACATTACAGCTGGATCGCCCCCAGGTGGGGGTTGGCCCAGGGCCCCAAGGTCTGACGGATTAGTGTCTGGCCGCAGCCCGAATCAATCAGGGCCAGGGTTGGGGGGTCCCCGACAATTACCGGCAGCATGATCTTGGGGACCTGTGGCAACCAGGCCTGGGTCTCTCCCACACAGACATGGCCAAAGCTGCAGTCCATCTCAGTGCAGTCCTGCTGTAAGTGTCCACATTTCCCGCATACAAAGCAGGGCCTGAGTTCCAGGCAACCACCCCAGGTGGGGGCTCCCATTGAGCCCCTACGGGAACTCCGACGGGTCCTTGGGACACTCGGCACAGGGGGCATGGATTCTTGCTAAGGTGGGAGTTCGGGGTGTCTAGCCCGAAGCCCTGAGCGAGACTCCGCACTTCGGTCTAAGCACCCCCTTTCTTTCTTTTCTTTTCTTTCTGAGCACCCACCAGCGCTTCAGCCGCAAGGGAGTCTTCCATCAAAGCGACAGCAGCGGCTAGCGTCGCTGGCCAATGGCGAAGCACCCAGGCCCTTCCTCACGCCGGGAGGATGTGTACGAACTGTTCCAAAATAATTTGTTCCGTGACCTCGTCCGCGGTCCTCCTCTCTGGCTGTAGCCACCGCTTGCACACTTCCTTCAGGTCTTGGGCCACCAACTGGGGGCTGGGGCTGGCGCCGGTGGGGTAGGTCTGGCTCCAGAACCGCTGCCAAAAGGTTTCTGGGCTGACGTCCAAGGCATCCAGAATCGCCGCCTTTACCTGGTTATAGTCCCATGCATCCTCCCTAGACAGCCCTCTGTCTGCTGTTTGGGCTGTCCCAGTTAAGTACAGGGCCAAGAGAGTGGCCCATTGGTCAGGGGGCCACCCTGCAACCAGTGCTATGCTTTCAAAAATTACCAAAAAGGCTTCGAGGTCATCATCGGGTCCCATCTTGGTCAGCCGCACTGGCACAGTGGTGCAGGGTGACCCGGCCGTGTCTCCCGGCTGGGGCTCTGCAGGGCACGGCAGTGCAATCGCCAGCTGCTGCAGGCATTGCTGCTGTTGTTCCTGGTTCTGAACCCCCAGGTCCCGAATCAGCTGCTGTTGCCGTACTCCCAGCTGCTCGATGAGCTGCTGCTGCTGCTGCTGCTACTGGAGCTGGGCCGCCTGCTGCCGCTCCTGGCTCTCGGTCAGGAGGTTGATAAGTTTGTCCATATCCATGGCTCTTTCTGGGGTACGTTCCCCCCCAGAGCCCTTCTCGCAGGGGTCGAGGATCATGCCTGCGTTCTCCACCACCTGTAAAGAGGCTAGCCAGGCTTGTCTCTCTCCGGGGCAGCAGGGAAGCACACCACCTCACTACCTTGGGGAATAGCTCTTGCAGGGAATTAGTCTGGCCATGGGAGTCTTCCTCTACGGCCTTAGTGACAGTACAAATAAACACAGTGAGCCCAGGCCCTGAGTCAGGGCGGGGCACTGGTGAGTCAGGGGCTCCGGCCCTCAGGCAGGGACTGAGCAACAACAGTATATAGGAACAATAAGCCCAGGCCCTAGGTTCCAAAGGGCCTGGGAGAGGGGGAGACTGTCACCCACGAGTTGGGTGGCAGGGGGGACGCAGGCCCTCCCACTCCACTGCGTCCCAGCCCGGGGCCCTAGCAGCGGTAGAAGACCCGCTGCTGAGTCAGTGGGGATCCTGGCCGCAACACACTGACATGGGCTCTGGCAGTGCTGCAGCCAGACTAGGGTCGGCTGCCCCCAGGCTACTTCCAGACTCCCCCTCTTGAGGTACCTGGGTCAGGGTGGTGTCCTCAGGGGGGTCCAGCACCAGGGGTTCCTTGGGGTAGCTGGCGCAGGGCAGACTCAGCAACTCCTCCAGGTAGTGGCGCGGGGCAGGCTCGGCAACTCCGCCGGAGAGCTGGCGCGGGGCAGGTCGGGCCAGTCCTAAGGTCTTCTGCGGGCTGCTGAGTTTTCCCACTCACGAGCTAGGCCGGAGGCGTCTGGCCTCCCCAGCAGCTGCTTCTCCAGTGAGCCCTGGAGGTCAGGCCTTTATACTTCCAGGGCAGCGCCTGAACCTCTGGGGAGTGGGCTCAGAGCTCCCTGGCTCCACCCACTCTGGTGTCTGGAGGGGCTCATTTCTCTTCAGGGCGGCAGGGAACCAAACTGCTTCACTACAGGTCCCCTCAGAACTATCCTGCTGCTGCACACATGCAACTGACCTCAGTGCTTGCATGCACTGCCCTGTACCCTCCTTCTGCAGCTATTGCTGGCCTTCTACAAGCAACAGGCTGCCTCCTTGCCCAGCACTAGCTTGTTACCTGCTCTTCCTTCTGCAGACAGCTCCAAGATTGCTGTCTGTGGCCTGCTGCTCCTGCTCACATGCAGCTTCTGGCTCTCTCTGTGGCACATGGTGCCTTCTGACTGAGGATGTTATTTCTTCTCCTGTGCACTAGAGAATATGAAATCTTCTGGTGGCTGGATGTTGACCGGGGTAACACAATGCCTTCCACTGACTAGAGAGACCTTCCCCTCTAGCTCAACTGAATTTCAAGTTGGAATTTTTTGTTTGTTTTTAGATTTACCTGAAGAAAAGTGTTTCTGATGACAAACAACTAACAATGACTGTGGCATAGATCAGTTTTTTGCTTTTTCCATTTAATTTAAGAGAAATACAATACAGAATAGGTTTAGACTATTTGCTTATACAGTACAAAGTAAATAAAAATCCTAGGAAAACAAAAAACAAAATTAAATCAATTTAGGTTTGAGATTAATAAACTAAAATACTTCAAAATAACTGAATGTGTTTCTTTAAACTAAAAATTCTATTTAGGCTTAAAAATACAAGTAAGTTGTGAACCAAGCAGTGTATAAGTTCACGGAAAACATTATTGCATTAATCACCACAGTTCAGTGATTTCCCAGACCAAAATATCAAAGCAAAATAGCTGTCAAAAAGCGTAAATTAAATCAATTTCAAATTGAACAGAAAATTATTTCCTATTTTCCAAAGGCACTGATTTGGAGTGGTCTTAAATCGCTGGAAAAGAATTCCCCAATTTTCAAAAATTCTGAAGCCTAATTACAAGTAATTATAGCTTTTCATTTTCAACATGATGAAATAATTTGATTCTTTTTACAAGAGGTCTGGTTTAGCTCAAAACAGACAAGTGCTTCTGCAATGAGTAAGTACACAAAGACAGTAAAGATCATTCTCAAAAGAAAATCAGGAATACATGTTGGCTATAAATCATAAATGCAGCATTCAGGCAAAAATAGTCTGTGTGTTCTATAAATGCAATTCATTTCCACAACACATGAGTGAGATAAAGTAAACAGACCACTGACAGTCTTGGCTTTCAAATAAAAACTGTGTAAGATTAAAAAAAGAAAAAAGAAAATGCACCACATAATCATTGCAATAACATTTGGTTTTAAAATTTCCTTGGAGAGGAACAGAGCAGGTGGAATACAAACTTATCTTGTGCAGTACTTTGATTATAGAAGAAAACCAAAGAAGAACCATCCAGCACTAAATTATAACTATATATTATTTGAAGAGTCTTGTTCCCATATTTTGTTGCTGTTTTTTCCAGAATAGTCATATTCTCTTATTCTATAAGAAAATAAACTATATTCACTAATGACAGGTTTCAGAGTAACAGTCGTGTTAGTCTGTTTTCGCAGAAAGAAAAGGAGTACTTGTGGCACCTTAGAGACTAACCAATTTATTTGAGCATAAGCACTAAATTATGCTTTATGTGCAAATCTTTCATGACAAAATTTGAAGCTCAGCAATCTCAAAGATGAGCCAACTCGGCCCAGTTCCTCATCAAAAGCTCAATAAGTTTTACAAACCTTTTCGGTGAACAAAGGTTGCTTCACGCAAAAATGGGCCTAAATTTACTGTTCAGTTTCAGTTGCGCCATGCGCAGATTAGCCTGAATCTGGAACGAAATTTGGGTTACACGAGAACCACTTAGTAAATAATAAATTAGGCAATCTACTTTATCTTTTGCTATCTTCTATGGGTTGTATGTTTGCCTGCAATCTCTTCTCTTATGTTTTTGAAGGGCTGGCCTTTTGGATCCGTATCTTCGGATCAGGAGAAACAGCAGGCCTGCTCTAACAATAAACTACAGAAATTATCTACATAGGATTGGACAGCCTGCTTGTCTGTTCAGATCTGGCAAGAATAGGACTCTAAGATTTGCAACCAGTTTTTCTATGTCTGCCTTAAACTGCTCCTTAGCATAATCTGGAGTTGATATGCCCCAGAATTCACAGCAGAGCAAGAAAATCCCCATTCACCTCTCTGTGAAAAGGATTTCTCTCTGGTGGGATGGAGCAAGTGAAAAGCAGGCTTAAATGTGCCTGATATTGTGCTCCAAAACCAGATTTGGGCCAACAAGCTTCCCCCAAAGATCTTGAAATTAGACCAGTTAGATGCCCCCAAAGACAACGAAGGGGAGGGAGTCCACCTGCACGTTCAATCTCACAATGGGCTTTCAATGTTGCCTTTCTCCTCTGCTTTATTTGTACACTGTCTGGTTAGATCGTAAGACTTTCAGGACAGATAACTTTCATATATGCTTGCAAAGCACCTCGCACACTGTTGGTAGCATACAAATATAGTTAGTAGTAGTAGCAGTAGTAATAAAAAACTTGTAACATCTTTGTGACAATAAAATTGTCAATATTATATAGGTTTCATTCTTTTCCTTTGCAAAGTATATTTCTCTGTTGACTCCCACTGTCATGTATTTTTGACAATGTGTTTTTTATTATAACAAATATGAATCTGAAACTACTTTGCAATGATTTGAAGCACGTGTTTATTATTGTATCTCAGAAAGCACATTAATAGCTTAAGCAATGATATAGTCAACTGTCAAACTAAGGTTCAGGAACACACCCAGGTTCCACTTCTGAACCTGAATGCATCTCACAGATCTTCAAAGCCTCTTCTCTCACTCATTCCGCAAAAAGGAATAAGTGTCAATTGTAGGAAAAGTGATTGCTTAATCATTATCAATGAAGCAGAAAAATTATAATCTGTATAGGACAACCAAAAGAATGGGTTAGTTTGATCAAATGGAAACAATTGAGATTGTAAGTGTTATTCCAGTGTTTGGAAAAGGACACTAACATGACAAACTGCAGAGATATGATATGCAGAATGTACACGGATTATAATTTAGTAATGAATAATAGTAAAATACATTTTTATGGTTTCTTTCATCCCAAAAGATCCCAAACTACAAGCCAAATTCTGCATTTGGAAAAGCAGGATTCTGGGAATTATGCATGTGTATTAGAGGACAGAACTGGCTCCATATTATATAAAGTTGACTAGGTTGCAAAGTAATAACAGCAGGAATATATTTGCCTGAGGGTTAAAATAGTTCTGAGACTGTACTAGTGAATACTGCCTGCAGCCTGTGGCTTTGGGCAATACTGAACAATTATAAAGAAGTATTTTAACCCAAAGGCAATTTTGCTAGCATTTCCTTTGAATTACCAATCAGTAATTGTTTTATTAACATTTTGATTTTTCAAGAGCATGTTGATGCTGAAGCAGATCTTCAACCATATAACATCTTCTCCAGCATCTCACAATCCAAAACTACTGGGTTTATCTGGCTGGAGTTGCAGGTACTAGCATTTCACAAGAGGCACTCAGGTTTACATTTTTTAAAATATTCGTGATTTTGGGTACTCAAATTGGTTAAAGGAACCTGATTTTTCAAAAGTGCTAAGAACCCACTCAGTCAAGACCCACTGAGATGTCACAAGCTGGGCACCCCAAGTGAACTAACTATGGAAAATAAAGGCCTCAGTACTTTGCAGGGTCAGGCTCTTGGGAGTGGGAAAAACAGTATGACCCTTTTGCTGTCCAGACAATAATTGAATGCTCTAACGCTGTGGTTCTCTGTAACAGCTCCTAATGACAAGAGGCCACCCATTGAAGATCCCTTGGGCCAAAAGCTCATCTGATACAGCAGACAGTCAGATGAACACCATATAGTTGTCACCCTTATTCTTCCCAATTGCCTTATTTACTACATCACTTCAGGAAATACCTAGAATACAAAAAAATAAGAAAGGCAATAATATCATAAGTACTTGCATAAAGTTAAGTATAGGACAGGCTAGGTGATAATTCTGAGGTAATCTTATTTATTCATCTTGAGCAAAACTAGCAAATTTTTAATGGTAATCATTCCATGCATAGATGGCTTCAGTTATACAGTATAATTTTACCCACTACTCAAATGCAGCCACCTCTGGGCTTGGATCATATCATGGCTGTTTAAGAGCTCACCACACCATTACACAAAAGTGTTAGGGATGGGATTTAAGAAAGCCACTGTGAACTTAATTTTCATGGTTAGATAGGCAGAACGTAATTTTAGCATGGTTCTCATTGTGAGGGATTGTCATGATTTCTCATTGGAGCAGGGGAAGGGGGAAAGGACAGGATCCAAACTGATTTAGTCAACATTATGGGAATGATGTCAGCACAGGTGGTTATAGATATTCCACCTTTTCTAATTGAGATTGAGATTTGAGATTTGCTGTATTGAGATTGAGATTTGCTGTATTTCACTATGTGAAGTCTTGGATGTGTGTAAGTGACATCCGACTATATGTGAGATGAAACCTTGCCACATAGCAGGTGAAGACAAGTGGGAAGGTTTTTGGCCCATTAACTGAGGATTGTTGATATCTCCATTCAGGAAGACATGAGAGCAGCTGCAGTTAGCGGGTGAGCAGGGGAGCCACTACTCATAAAACCATCTGTTTTAACAAACACTACCATCCAGATACTACTTACTGTTAAAGCAATGTCAATCACACCTTGATTCTACAGTTACCTTCAAGTTATACTAGAATAGTTTTATATGTGGAACAAGTACACAGTAAAGGTATTGTTTTACACGGCTGATTACCTTAGTTGAGCAGTGAACATAATAATTGTCCATTCTGATACTGGTAGAAGAGCTCACAGGAGAAAGCTATCCTAAAATAAATTTGGATAGGGGGTTAAAACAGAAGCAATGCTCGTATGTAGGGACAAACGTCTAGAGCAGGGGTCAGCAACCTATGGCACGCGTGCCAAAGACAGCACGCGAGCCCATTTTTAATGGCACGCTGCTGCCTGCCGAGTCCCAGCCACCAGCCCTGCTCACCCTGCTGCTGAACCCAGGCCGGGACCCTGGCAGGCAGCAGCGTGCCATTAAAAATCCTGCCCGCCCCCGCCCACTCTTCTCCGCCCCCTCTCCCATCCCCGGGGCGGGTAAAGAAGCTTGGTCCTGCCGGCTGCTGCTGCAGAGCAGGCAAGCTCCCTCCCAGCCTCTTCCACCAGCGTGCTGGGTTCCTGCCTCTCCTCCTCTCCCTCCCTGCCGCCGATCAGTTGATGGCCCTTGAGAGCAAGAGGGAGAAGTAGAGCTGCAATGCGCTCGCTTCTCCGGGGAGGAGGCAGAGAAGAGGTGGAGACGGGGACGGGGACGGGGAATATCCCATCCCCTCCAGCCCTCTGCCATGAGCCGCTCAGGGAAGGAGACTGGGAGCACCCCCACGACCCTAGCCCACACCCCCAGCCATCTGTCCTGACCCCTGTACCCCCCCTCACACACCCTCCCAGCCCTCTGTCCTGACCCCTGCACCCCCCTCAAGCACCCCCAGCCCTCTACCCTGACCCCTACACCCCCTCACATACCCCCAGCCCTCTGCCCTGACCCCTGCACACCCCTCACACAACCAGCCCTCTGCCCTGACCCCTGCACCCACACAAACCCCAGCCTCCTGCCTGACCCCTGCACCCCCCCGACCCCAGCCCTGACTCCAGCACCCCCCCGACCCCAGCCCTGACTCCAGCACCCCCCCAACACATACCCAGCCCCCTCCACAGCTCTTGCCCTGACTCCTGCACCCCCTCACATGCCCCCAGCCCTCTGCCCTGACTCCTGCACCCTCCTCACACAGCCCCAGCCCTCTGCCCTGACTACTGCACTCCCCCACACGTACCCAGCACCCCCACAGCCCATGTCCTGACTCTTGCACCCCCTACATTCCCACCCCCACCCCTCGCACCAAATGGGAGCTGCCCAGGTAAGCACTCCACCCCCAAACCTCCTGCCCTAACACTGAGCCCCCTCCCTCATTCTACCTCCTGGCCAGACCCTACACCCCAACCCTGTGCTCAGTGCACTCCTGCCCTCAGCTCAGTGCAGAGAGAGAGGAAGAGAATGGGCTAGAACCAGGGAGAAGGTAGGTACCCACTCTCTGTGGACAGGGCCGGGATCCCAGACCGGCAGCGGGCTGAGCAGGGCCAGCAGCCGGGACCCTGGTTGGCAGGAGCAGGCAGACGGAACCTCAGACCGGCAGCGGGCTGAGCCACTCAGCCCACTGCCAGTCTGGGGTCCCGGCCGCCAGCCCCGCTCAGCTCGCTGCCGGTCTGGGGTTCTGACTGCCAGCCCCTTGCCAGCCAGGGCCTCGCTCAGCCTGCTGCCGGCCTAGGTGAATGGAACCCCAGGCTGGCAGCGGGCTGAGCGGGCCAGCGGCGTAAGATCAGGATTTTAATTTAATTTTAAATGAAGCTTCTTAAACATTTTGAAAACCTTGTTTACATATGACAATAGTTTAGTTATATAACATATAGACTTATAGAGAAAGACCTTCTAAAAAACGTTAAAATGCATTACTGGCACATGAAACCTTAAATTAAAGTGAATAAATGAAGACTTGGCACACCACTTCTGAAAGGCTGCTGACCCCTGATCTAGAGCATAAGTTCTCAGCCTGGGGGTTACAACGATTTAGGTAATTATGAGCTGGTCTCGGAGAGTTGTTTATAGTTAGATAGCAGGGAGGTCATGACACTTTTTTCTGTTTATTATTTGGTCATCTAATGGGAAAGATGGAGAACCACTAATCTGGAAAAATGCACTTGGGTTCTTGTGACGATACTTTCTGGGACATATGTCTAACCTCACAACACAATTCATTGTGCATGGGCTGTCTGCAAAGCCCACAAGGAGCTCCATGACTTGCCACTGTTTGACATTCATGGGCCTCTATCCAAGTGTAGCAGTCCATCCATGTGCAACATGTTGCAGGAACAGAACCTTAAAGTCGAGCTAGATCCATTATTGCTCTTGGATCTCCAGATGGCCTTTGTCTGCATGTACAGTTGGTCTGAGATGTGATGGAATACACCCTTGTATTCACACTTGACACACTATTGTAATAATCTTTGTACAAGATATGCCTTGTATCGTATCATTTGAAAACTCAAAATTTGCTGGTAGTATTGTCCTGATAAAATGTGTGGAAACATTGTATATGACTTTATAAGATTTCCCTGTATGATGTACTTAACACACGTTCCAAAACACCATAGCCCAGCCCAAGCAGAAGTCAGAAAACAGGTCTGTCCCAAACAGAGAAATATGTGCTTGCCTTAATTTTATTTAAGCAGGAAGGAAAAACAAAGGAAATTCAAACAGTTGGAAAAAAAAAACCCAGCAGGGAACATCTTTCAACAGAGACTCTCTGTCTCCTGGTTCTCCACTGGAAATATTTTTCAAGAGGGGGGACTGAAACTATAAAAAGGAGGGACAAATACCTCAATGTACCCTTCTCTCTCTCCGTGCCCACCTCATTCTCCACACCTGAAAAAAGGAAACAGCTGTTGGACTCCAGAGGAGTCGTCCTGACCTGAAAGTTTGGTCAATAATCTGCTGGAGGACGTGTTAAGAAAGTTTGTTTTGCAGCTAAAATAGTTTCTTAAGTACATACTAGTAAGTGTTTTATCTTTCTTTTTCTTGTAACATTTCTAACTTTTATGCCTCATTACTTGTACTCACTTAAATTCTCCCTCTTTGTAGTCAATAAACTTGTTTTACTGTTTTATCTAATCCACTGTGTTTAAATTGAAGTGTCTGGGTAACTCTAAGATAATAAACAGGCATATTATTCCCTTTAAGGAATAACAGACTTAAAAGATTTGTACTGTACAGGAGAGTTCTGGGCAGTATAGGACATATATTTCTGGGGGAAACTTTGGGAGGGGGGGTGTACTGGAATCATCCTGCAATATAAACAAGGCTGGTAAAAGGCAGGGAGTAACTGGCAGGCTGCAGTTACACACAGATACTCAGGGTGTGCCTTGCATGCTGGAAGGCTGTTTGTGAGCAGTCCAGGTGGAAGCTATTACAGCAAACCATTGTAAGACACCCAACGTTGCAGGGCATGGGTGACACAGCCCCGGACTAGTCTGGATTATGCCCCGTATGTCACACAAGGGCTGAACTCACTGCTCTCTGATGTAACCGAGATATTTATGACATTGTAATCTCAAGGCTTACTGCATGTAAGAGATGTGGTATGCATCTGGTCTTCTCTTAATTGGTGCAAGCAATTAAAATGTACGGGCTGGTCAAAAAGGCCCTGAAGGCAACAGTAAGGAGGGCATATGTTCTCCCTTCTCATAACACAAGAAGAAAAGAACATTCAGTGATATGTAATGGTGATAAGTTCAAAACCAAGAGAAGGAAATAAATTTTCACACCAGACTATTACTCAAATGCATCTCAAGTTGGCTACTGTCAGAGACAGGACACTGGAGTAGATGGACCATGGGTTTAATATAGTATGGCCATTCCTATGTAACTGCCCTACAAACCATCAGTGCTATTCACTGGCTTCCCTGGCTGCAATTCCAAGGCATTAATTACAATGGAGAGTGGCCCTAAATGGTTTGGGCACCAATTACCTGAGAGGGCACCTCTACCCCTATGTCCCATCATGGCAGTCGAAAATATCAAAACTGCTTTTGCTGTTTATTTCCTTGGGCTGTGACAAGTAGCAAGGTATTTTCAATGGAAGTACAACAACACTGAAACTTGATCCCTCCTGTGGTTTGTCAGAGCCCTATGTTACCAGTTTCCTGGCAAATTCTGAGGCTGGTTTAGTCAAGTGTGTGACTATTATAGCAGTGGGCATCTGGAATCTTTATGGTATTTTATTTTGGAGAGCCATTTTATTAATTTTACATTTGTTTCAATTGTGTATATTTCAGGCAATAGCTGCTATTGAAAAATTCTTAAAATATATAAATAATTGTCTAAATTGGAATCTGGCCAGAACACTGGGTCAACTCTTATGAAAGCGACACAGGATTTTTAATTAATTATCACAAGCGGTCAGGGTCTCAGTTGTATGTCTCAATGGAAAGACAACACCACTAAGCGCACCATGCCTCGGAACACCATGCTAAGGGTATCTATACACAGCAAAAACGAAGACCTGCAACAGCAACTCTCAGAGCTTGTGTCAGCAGGCTCATTCTGCAGGGTTAAAAACAGCAGTGTAGATGTTCAGGCTTAGGCTGGAGCCCAGGATCTGAGATGCAGCGAGGCAAGAGGCTCTTGGACCCCAAGCTCCAGCCCGAGCTCAAATGTCTACACTGCTATTTCTAGCCCCTCACGGCATGCCCCATGAGCCTGAGTCAGTTAACGTGGGTCCCGAGACTCAGTGCCATGGTTCTGGGGGGGAGCAGGAGAGGGGGTGTTTGCTTTTAGACATACCTATCTAATCATCAACACTATTTTCTGGCATCACTCAATTTGCTCTTTAAGTTCACACATTTAAATTTTAATCAGGTATGACAATATCTAGATTACGAGATCTCACCACACCACAGCCCAAGGAATGAGTTACTGGATTTTTTTCTTCAATTGTATTACTTGTTCCTTAATATTACAAGATATTATAGTCAGTAAATATTTGATAGGCTTTACTATAACGAAATAAAAGATCTATACATTCGGCAATTACCATGAGAAAATCCTAAGAAATATAAAGGGAAAATACAGCCTGGGATTTTAAGGGAATTAGATTACTCCCAATGACTTTCAATGGGATTTAGGCTCCAGACTCCATCAGGCTCCTTTGAAAATGCCACAATGACTTTGTTTGGCAGAAAGAAAAGCAGGGGATTGGAAAGGTATACATTTATGTACTTATTTTGGGGTATTTCTCTGGCATTTGTTTTTACTTCACTAGATCAAACACACAATCAAACTCCAGCTTTTGTTAATAAAAATAAAATCTTCTTAATCCACAGAGCCATAAGGATGAAACACAACTGGCTTTAGAATTAAGATGACTGAAAGTGGAGTTGAGAAAATTCTTTTCCCACCTCTTCTCTCTCTCTTCCCCTACAAGCAGCCCTGCCCTATCTTCATTCCTTCTCCCTCACAATGACCTCTTCCTCTCTGCTCTTCTAAAAATCTTGGAAGATTCCATACCTCAACAAAGTAGGTAGCAAGCCTTATTTCCCCATCTATCTTACCAGCTCTAAAAGGTGGCTCTAGTGTGCAACCACTTCTAACCTGGGACCTACCCTTGCAGCCTCTCTGAACTGCTAGTTAACTTCTGGTTGCATGCAGGAGATGGAACTCAGGAGCAGAGGAAGTGAAGCAAACCGGAAGGAGGGGATGTTTCTCTTGCAGGAGAATCATGGCCTAGGTCAGGACTGGCTTCAACCTGAGTCTCAGCTTGGCCCTTGGTCACAGACTGTTTCTCAGACACAGTACCCCATATCTAGATCCCAGATAACACAGGTCACTGGAGAGTTCATATGTAAAAAATAGGCAAGTCTTGATACTTCAGGTCTTAAGGTTTTAAGAACCTATGATGCAAAAATATATATATTCTCAAATGTAGCAGCAGATATTTCAACTCCTGTGAGGTACTGAGCACAACCGTAAAATAAGAGATACCATTTAAAAAAAAAACCAATCCAAAAACACTTCCAATAAAATGTTGGTCAGAAGATTTGACTTCCTGTGCAAATATTTGAAGCTATATATATTGTAAGTAACATTTCAGACTATGCATGAGATTATTAAATATTAAGTAAATAACCGTGAATCATATGTATAACAGTGATTGCAGAGTACAGCAGTATTTAAATTAAGGTCAAAATAAGAGACAGAAAAACCATCCCTCAATATTTTGTTTTTCCTCAGAGTGTGGTTGTAATAAATATCCAGTAGCTTTCCAAGGCCTCAGAATAGATTGGATCAGTTTCTTTATGCTTCCTTTTGTTGCCCTACAGCAGAGGCAGAGTACCAAAAGATATAACATTTTCAGATATGACCCACAATTTTGCAGGGAAGAGAGAAACACCGCCTACCCACCCTCGTCCTTGAGAGCTTTTTCAATAAGCAGTAAGGCAAACCTGTTGGCTTGCAACTTGATGGCTTGCATTGAAAGGCTCAAATCAAGGAAAACAAGAATTTTATTGCCTTAAAAATCCCTCATTTTTTCTCCTGCATTGAGAACTCACATATTGCCCAACATATCAGATATATAATGAATACAGATCCCATATTGCTGCTCCTTGAGAATTCCTTTTTAGGAATCCTGAAAGTATCACTTTGCCTATTTTCCACATACATACAATGGAGATAATGACATCTATCTTATATATAATAAGACATACACACACACACACACACACACAAGGGGGTCTCCATGCCAAGCCTGCTTTGGGGTGGAGGGCAGCCTTGGGGCCTGTCCAATGGAAGGATCACAGGTTCACGTGTAACTGGCATGGAAGGGCAGCCATTTCAGCCACAGAGCTCCAACCACCACATGGGCAGACTCCTGGTCCCACACAGAGCCCAGGGACTTCAATGGGGCCACCCTCAGGGAATCCATTGCAGGATCAGGGCTATAGAGTGAAAGAGAAGACGTTGCATTGTAGCCTTGGATCGTGTCCAGAATTTGGGACTTAGATTTTATCTCCACAATCCCCACTCACTTCCTTCACCCATATAAAATTCAATTACTCAGGTTATCTGCAGGTGAAGTGAATTTCAACCATAGTAGTTATATTATAATGAAATTACCTTCACACTCATACCAGTGAAAGTATTTTTATTATTACCCCATTACACTTTTCCCAAATAAGCTATTAACATGACATTGTTATTAATTCTAAAAACACTAACAGCAATAATTCTTTAAGATGTGATCATATTATGCAGGAACATATGTATTTCCAGGGTGGGTTAAAGGCACTTGGCTTTTGACTTTCTACCTCAATGAGATACCCAACATTCACGGATGTGCTGGTAAAGTATAAATAGCATTCGGTACCTTTGTAACTTGTCTACTTATTTAAGTGCTATTAATTTCATTAAATGAAGCCAACATTTTTCAGAAACGACAATGCAGTCTAAGGGTAGGCCCCAGAATAAACCAGGCAAAGCAGTCATATTTTGCAGGTAGATCACGGAGAAAATTGCTTATTTCATGATGTGTCATATTAAAAGGAACAGTGTTGAGTGCTTTAGAGGACATGCTTTTAATGGACTGTGAAAATTATTTATACATCTTGAAAAAAGGTTACTTATTTAATGAAAGTAGCACCATCCAGTGAATAGCAGGACTGGATTGGTAGTCAGAGATATGGGTTCTATTCCCAGCTTTGACACTGACCTGTAGTATCACCTTGGGCTAGTCACTTTGCCTATTTTCCCCATATATATGCAATGGAGAAAATGATATCTACCTTACTTTGTAAAGTGCATTGGAATTGACAGATGGCAAGTATTATATATGAGCTCATTATAGTCAGGTATAAGTAACCATTTCCTTGGATCCATGTTTCTTAGAGGGCTAAAATTAAATGCTTGTGAAATAGAAATTCAGAGGTATGTTCTGCAGTATGATACATCTGCTGTCTCCTATACATTTATGCAATGAATGAACAAATCTTCACTCCATTTCAGCAGCTCTACCACTTTTAGAAAGATCCCAAGCGATCAAATTGACTAGTCTATGGATCCAAGGAGGAGGTTCCCCTTCTCAGAGAGCTGTAGTTAACACTAAGTAAATCCAGATTTTTTCATCATTTAAATATCATTCAGGAATTCAGAAATGCCCTGCTCCTTGGAGAATGAAAAAGACAGTGTCACAAGAAAGAGCTAAGTATCTGAGAAGAAAGCCTGTAAAACCTACTCAAACAAAATGGACATTTACTTTAGCATCAGAACATAAATAAGTAGTAATGCTTTCATAAATGATGTAGGTCTAGGGAGCCCCAGGAAGCAGCACAGCAACTCTATGTAACACAAGCTTTGAGATCTTCAGAGAGAAGCTTGTCCGCATGTTCTTAGCACAGAGAAATGCAACTCACAATACATTCTGACAGCCTCAATTTAGACATGCTCACCTTTACAGTTGGGACCATACGCTACAAATAACTGTCACAATTTATTGAAGAGCTTGTTTCTCGCTAAATAACTAAGACGTCTTTTCATCTCCAGCTTGTACAAAGGGGCCTCCTCCCAGGAGTAAAAGGTATGCAAAAGAAATGAAGAACAATGGCTTGCCTAAAAAAATGGAGCTTCCGTACTACTTTTATGCAAATGAAGTCTCACCTTACAATGGAAAGCCTAACTGAGACAGCTTGTCGCTCACAAACAATATGGGCCCACATACTGTCACTACAATGAAGGAAACTATTTTAAAAGGAAGATTATGTAGTCAGTCTTATAAAAATTTAAAATAGGCATTAAGGAGGAGGTGTATGACCAGACTGATAATTCGAAAAGGAGAAGAGAATTCACTGAAGCAATAAAGATAAAATATACTAAAGAAAACAAGTTAGCTTTTGTTCTTTGCTGATTGTCTCCACTATTGCAATCTCCAGTGTGTTCAAATATCAGAAATATTAATAATATACATTATTAATACTAATTACTAATAGCTACTAAATAAACAAGATGTTTTAAAAAGCAAAAGGAAGTCAGACACTCTTGGGTAACAGGAAATGTCAGACATTTTTTTTTAGAAAGAGGGAGATAGAAATTGGCCCAGGGAATGTGCCTGACATACTGTTCTTTACACTGTATAGGCTATATATTCCCCAACTTGCAACAATAACATATGCCATAGATAAAAAACTGCATAAATCTACTACAAAAAAGAATGCATAAGCCAACACATAACACATCATTCAGTCAAGAGAAAAGAATGTTTGTATTAACTGGAAAGGGGCAAAACAATACACTACTTAATACATATATAATAATAAAAATTAAATTAAAAATGCACTAGTTACCATGTATATGATAAATAGCTTAATTGTAGTTACACATAGTTTTATTATTTCAAGCTGTTGTAACCCAATGTAAGCAAGTATACAATGAGAAATGCCACCAAGGGATTGACTTAAGGGTCCACAACTGTCTGCATGCTCCTCCTACCCCACCAAAGTATCGTGGCCCAGATTTATGGCAAACCCACCTGCCACACTTGGGGGAGAAAGTGCTGGGGGAGAATGTAAAGGCAGAATCATTCCAAGACCACATTTTGCCACACAAATTAACCAGAAGAAGAGGAAATGCAGGAGGAGGGTTATTACTGACATGACTATGTATGTTTCTAATATATGGATCCTTCAATGACCAGAAACATTTAGCAAGTACACGAATTGTACACTGTAACTAAAGTAGCAACAGTGATTAAACTGTATTAACTCAAGGGTTAATCAGAAGTAATTCAGTCCTGCAATTAACTTGCAAGATATGAGGCAGACTTTTGGTAAGTATACGAATCAAAAATACAACTAGGTGCAAATACAGTTTAGTTAACATAGTTGTATTATGAATTACATTTTTAAAAACATCAAGGAAGAAAACCAAAAACTATGGATATTTTGTTGGGGAAGATACATAACAAATGTACATTTGTGCAAATATTAACATCTGGGGATATGTGACATTATGTATAACTATGACAAGCTTTTCTGAGCCCTTTGCAGACTCAAAATAAGATTATGTTCATCATTTACAGATGGTCCTTGTACGATTAGAAGCCCACTAAAATGGCTACATTCTGTCATAGCAAGGTGTACTTTTTTCTGAATAACAAGTTATGCAGAACATCAGTAGCTTGCTATCTGACCACCTGGATGCCTAACACAAGGAGCTCCTGGTCCATAACTAGGGCTCCTAGACACCGTGTCAATACAAATAATAACACTAATACTGCAGAAGTAGAAATATTCACTGAGAATTCATTTTGCTATAGTTGCAAAAAAAAAATTAAATCCACAAAATAAATGTACAGGAACTATGATCAATTCTAACTATCTGTTATCCCCTGAAGAAGCTGGCTGGCTCAGCATGCTGGCTCATGCTCTACTATTGCCCTGGCAACAGGCAGCAGCAGCGCTCGCTAAAGACTCTAACCAATGCAGCAAGCTCATTCTTGACTGCCACTACCATGAAAAGACACAGACTTCGCCAATATACAGGATACAGAGAACATAACTTGCAGCACTCTCTTTCTTCTTCCACTGTCGAGATACCAAAAGGGCACTGTGACCTGAATTCTCCAGGGAAAGAAGTCTTGCTAGTATGAGTGATTCCCAAGTGGGGGGAGAGGGGGAGCAAGGGTAGTGTCACCTGGCACCCCAAAACTAACAGGGGAAGAAGAGGAGCCGCCAGTCCAGAAGCTACTACCAACAGGAAAGAGGCAAAAAGAGGCTACAGATCTTCAGATCACTAGCTGTGAAAGGTTTCAGAGTAACAACCGTGTTAGTCTGTATTCGCAAAAAGAAAAGGAGTACTTGTGGCACCTTAGAGACTAACCAATTTATTTGAACATAAGCTTTCGTGAGCTACAGCTCACTTCATCGGATGCAGTGAGCTGTAGCTCATGAAAGCTTATGCTCAAATAAATTGGTTAGTCTCTAAGGTGCCACAAGTACTCCTTTTCTTTTAGCTGTGAAAGGAGGTAACAGCAGAAGTGATCATTCCTTTGCTTCAGTGGAGAAGTCCTGATAGCATCCTCATGCTAGCAGAAGTCCTCATGGGGCTCTTGGACTCCCCATCTTTACAGCAGTCCTTGGAGTATCTTCTCCTCCCATCTGTCAGCTACTCGTCTAAGTGGATTGACGAAGCAGTAGTTCTTTACTAACCCCAAAGCAACAGCCTTCTCCTCCAACCATATTAGCAAAGTAAGGAGGCTTGTGAAAAGATTTTCTGAGTATAGCTCCCCCACAGGGTATCACTGGAAGCAACAAGCCTCCTTCTTACCATGAAGAGTCCTCATAGCACTCCACCTTCTCATCTCAGGAGGTTGTGGTCACTAAGTGAATCAGTGCTAGAGGCACAAAGGAGAGTGAGGGGAGTGATATAATTATCCAGTCTGCTAGGGGACAGAGCATGGACCTGATCCCAGCATAGTTCCCCTCAGACCTAGCAGGCATGGATATGACATGCAAGACAGGTGGCTATCCTTAAGTGAGAGAGCACCCACACAGCCTCCTTTTATAAGCATCAACCACATTAACAGGAAGGTCAATTTGGCATTTGACATTAAGAAATATTTAGGTCCTAAAATGTTAAAGGCCATATTTTCCCATTTGATCCACAGTACACAAAAGAATGAATGTGTTTCCATCCTCTATCTCCACTGGTACAGAGGACCCTGGAGGCAGTGGAAGTTCACAAAGAAGGATCATAAAGAAAAGGGACTAGTATTCAGTGAGCCTCCAAAGGAGCGTACAAGACATTCCACACGGGTTCCCCATAAGCCACTATGCTGAAAGCTTAGGAACAGGGCCAGGAGAGAAGTGAGCCCAGGTATATGTACTGCTGCATGGTTCACTGGATTTCTCCACCACACTGAGAAGCACTTCAGGGACAATGGCTGTACAGATGGTGCTGCTCCCTAAGGATGCAGATAAGGTCCTGGTGTTGCAGCCTGGGGGAGGATTCTGTCCCTTCTGCTTATCTCCTGTGGGAAACCCCCTGCCTCAGGCTTTGGATAGGTGGAAGATTTGACCCTAACTGCGTAGAAATGGAGGTGGAAAGTGGAGCAGAAAGATCAGTAAGAAGCACACTCCTTCGCCATCACATAGGTGCCCATAGGCCCTCTGAATGAACTATAAGTGATTTGGGATAAATTAAATTTCGTCAATCAAAATGGAGGCAGAGAAAGTGAGCAGCCTTGTCATAATTCTGACAGAGGACCAAGATGCAGAGGGGGCATTGAGGAACTGATAGCAAACTGGCCATAACGCTGCTTCCTGGAAAAGAGAGGTTTTTGGAGGAAGAGCTATCACATCATATGTTGGACAGAGTTCCACATATTTGCCACAATTTCCTGCAGATCTCTGGCCTACTCACCTTTCACTGGCCTTGACTTTTGACCCACCTCAATGGGAGGATCATTCAGTGTATTTTCCTTAAAAGGAACTGACTGGAATTTGAATCCTGAATTTCTCCTTCTGTGCATATAGAGAGGATTTGGCCTTAAGATTTTAAGAACAAGTAGACAGATTCAAAGATGTTATGCCTATGACAACTCAATCTTCATACTGGGATGAGACACATCACTGAGCCACAAAAAGCCACAAAAAATAGGTTTTAATATCAAATCAGTTTCACCAAGAGGGATGCAAAGAGACTTGCAGGAGCACTGTATTTTCTTTGAAATTACTCCAATTAGAAGAAACTGGAAAAGAATGCAGTAGTGATTTTCCACTTACAAGATTCTGAAGGTGTCTCCCACAATGCATTTCACCTTGTCTACATACAAACAAATCCAATGGCATTGTGACAGATGACAGTCAACTGGAGTACTAAACAAGGGAATTTTCTATAGGGCAAAGGTTAAGTTACCAAGTTTAGTAGTTCAAGAACCACTCATGAGAAATCTTCAACACCATGATAAATACTTCTTGTAAATTCTCTGTATCTGATTGATAAGTGTCAAAAAACAACCAGTGGAGAGTAATATGGAAGAAGAAACAGTCATGTATCCTCCAGATCACCATTAAGCTCACTTCTTTAAATACGAAAAACAAAGGCGAGCAATAATTTAGCTTGATATATAGGGCCACTTTTTGTTGTTTGCAGAGAAAGTCAAATGTTGGAAAACATGAGGAAAAGATGGCAGCACAGTCAAACATGCAGCAGACTTCAAAGAGAGTGGGGTGGATAGGAAACAATCTGGTTGAAAAAACTGTGTGGTGAAAAGATCAATAAATGGATGGACTCATGACTTAACCAGTAGAGTGTAACCCCTCCATATCAGGTTTGAGGCACAATGGTGAGTCAGCATGGCCTATACTGCTAACGTCCATGTTGTATCTGCTTCTTTCTTGGCACCCGTAAAACATCAATGCTTTCCAGATTGGCATAACAGGCAGGCATCCCTGAACTTAGACAGCTGTTGCTCTGAAGATCCAAGGAGGAGAGGCTGACTTGGACTGGAAAGAGGGGTTTGTTTGGTTTTTTTTTTAAATGATTTTTCCGCTACAGGTAAGTATTTAAAACAAAATCATGAAGGACCTAGAAAGACTCCCCGAGCAATCTTAAGTCAAGGTCTGGACTATTATCTTCTAATATCACAACTGAAGTGTTATTAAAGAATCATCTTGAGTTTCTACTCTATTAACTTTATTTTAACTTCGTTTATAATTTGTATTGCCTATACAGTAAATTTATATTTGTGTTATCAATAATAAAATTACTGTTATTTTCCTTTACAAGGAAAGGTTTTTGGTTCACTAGCTATGTACGGATGAAATGAAACAATATATGTCATGCAACTTTTCAGGAACTCAGATGGTAAAAAAGTAGGACATCAAAACCAAAATAAATATGTAAAATTATCTCATTATCAGCAAGATCTTATTGTCATAAGATAATACTGAGACTGAAGTTTAGTAGCATTCTGAAAAGATTAGACATGTGTAAGGATAATAACGTATGCAGTTACATTAGATAGAATAAATAAAAATTAATAAAGGCTATAAATCCTCAGACTTCAGGGCACTAGCCAACCATTAATTGACATGGATTAGGAAGAAATTTTCCCTATGGGCATGTTATTACATAATTGTTCAATACGGGGTTTCTTGCACCATACTCTGAGCATCTAGTACTGGTGAATGTGAAAGGTAAGAAACTTGAGTAGGTAGGCAGGCCACTGGTCTAATGCACAGCAATCTCCACATTTCTAAAAAGTAAACTGTACAAAGAAAAACACCAAAAGAAATTTAAAAAAAAAAAGAGTTGCTTTTTTATCTTTTGAGATTTTAAATGTAAAGGTTGTTTTTATAACAAAAATCTAAATCAGCTATGGTACAATAATTTCCTGTCACATACCATATTTATATGCTTAGCAGAACATAAAGCATTTAAAAAAAATAACTTTAAAAACCTTCATAAGAAACTAGAAATATTTAACCAATTGCCCTCCCCCCAACTAACTGAATTATTGGAAATATCAAAAAGTGCCATAAAAATATATTATAGTTCCAAATAAATACTGGTCCTGATCCTGTAATCCATACTCACATGGGGAGCCACTATTTAGACAAATAACTTAATTACCTAAAAATTGTATATGTAAATATGGCAGGATCAGGTCCATATTCCTTTTCTAAATTACTTTTCCTAACAGAACTTTTTCACTATTATATTGTAAA
This sequence comes from Lepidochelys kempii, assembly GCF_965140285.1. Classification (NCBI taxonomy): domain Eukaryota; kingdom Metazoa; phylum Chordata; order Testudines; family Cheloniidae; genus Lepidochelys; species Lepidochelys kempii. The sequence goes on along the minus strand of NC_136381.1, from coordinate 100,605,299 downwards.
TGGCATTAATCCAGCAGCTTTCCACCTTTGAAAGATATCTTTCAAATCTGATTTTAATCAGTGAACATAAAGTACAATATTTTAAACACTGTAAATGGCACACTACATAAAAAGTCATACACAATAATACAAACTATACATTTCACCTATTCAAAAAATAACAGTAAAATATGCAGACAATAATATCTGGCATACTTAAAACACAGTTCTAGCTGAGTCAAGGTTTACAGCAGGACTTTGAGATTTGGGGAGTAAGTACAATACCCCTAGAGTCACGGTGGTGCCTTCTGCAGGCCTCGTGTCAATTCATGCAGATCTGACTAAATTTTCAACTGTGTAAAATCATCAATTCCTGTGTCTTGTGTGTTACATTGTTCTTGGCTTGTGGTCAAAAACACGGAACATTCTATCAATACTATGCCCACAATCACCCCATTTTAATTTGCTGCATACAAAGCACCTCTAGATGGGACACAGACAAAATGGATCCTTCTCCTCTTGCTGCTGAAACCAGGATATCATGCATTCAAAGTCTCACTATGTCTTTTACAGACTAGTGTAAATATCCCCGCACAATTCACAGCCCTTATCATGGAGCAAGGACTCCTACTTCACTGAGAAGTTATTCAAGATGAGACTAAAACCCAGATCTCCAACAGGACAAACCCAATTCTCAATAGCTACACCGTCTTTCAGAAACAATCTGCCAAATATAAGTATTCTGATATAGTATCTGTAACCAACGTAAAGCATCCTTCTCTAGAGGATGGTCCATAGAAGATAGCCTACTCCTGCTGGCAGTTCGTGTAGTTAATTCTTTAGAGGTCTGTGCTGCTGTGCAAAAGGCCCATGTGCTGCAGTGCTAAAGGTTCAAAGCTCGCTAATGATGTGTAGTGTTACACACAATGCAACAAAATTTGTGCTTTCTTTACAAATCAAACAAACAAAAACAAAACCCCTAAGAAATGACATACAAAAAAAGGCTGCAAAGTCAAATATTCATAAATTAGAAATGCCAGAATTAAGGTTGCTTGAGTGAAGTTCTATGGCCTATGTAATGCAGGACGAGGTCAAACTACATGATTATATTTCCTTTTGGCCTTACAAATCTATGTGTCTGTGCCCATTGTGGTCTTCAGTTACAAGATCACATATTTTTTCCCCTGGAACTCTTGCCTCATTCACTGCACAGGATGGACTGCATTCTGGGAATGAATAAAGGTTGTGTAATGAAGGAAGCTGTTATTAACAGGACCCTTGCACCATTTTTTGCTGAAAGTGGAAGCTGTGCAGCTCAGAAAGTTAATATTTTGTATTCAGTACAAGGCATCATCCACCCTGTTCACTGAATGAATATTTCCACCGGAATCTCTGTTGGTTCCCGCAAGGATCAGTCCTTACTCTGCTCCTCTTCTCCCTTTATACCTTCTCCTTGGTGATCTAATCCACCCACACAGGTGTAACAATCACCACGTTAATAATCCTCAATTCTGTTTCTCCTCTTATATCTCCCACCATCAATTCTCACATCTCCCACTAGAAGTTTTGCTGTCACCCTAAACTTAAACGAAGGCCAAAACTGAACTCCTTATCTTTCATTCCAAGTTCTCTCCACTGCCTCACCTCCATTCTCTGTCACTGTTGACCATCCTCCCTGTCATTGAAGCTCATTAATTGGAGATCATTTTCAACTCTTGCCTTTGCAGCAGCAGGAGATTATTAGAACTTTGCATTTTCCCCCCGAAATTAAAAATATATAAATGTATACATTTATATACCAACTGGATCTATTTGATTATATTCCTCTCTTTCCAACTTGGATAGACCACTTGTTCTCTTAGCTTTTTGAGCTCATTGGGGCCAAGAATATATCTTCATATGTGTCTGTACTGCCCTGGGCAAAACTCGGATCCAATCCTGACTGAGGCCTCTGGGCGTTTCCATAATTTGAATACTACTATTAATAATAATTTAAATAATAATTAATAAATTGGGCTCAAAATTATAAGGTAAGTTGAGAATTCTTGCTCTACCCTGAGATGCCCTGGTACTTCTCAGTAGACACCACTTTTTGTATCAGCTTCTTTTCAGTGCTAAATAACTGAGCTACTTTAAATTCTGTTATGTTTTAAGTTGCACAAAGCACTACCCAAAGTAAGAACTAAGGACCAAATCCTAGTGACACTGAAGTCACTCTCAAAGCTCCCGGAAGCAGGATTTGGCTGTGAGTCTATAAAATTTCCACTATAACAAAACCTCTTTTAGTTATATGGAGTCAATTAATTATCTTTTAAATATAGACAGCATACCAGACACAAGCCTAACAAAAAACAAGTGTAGCTCAATATATAGACATTAATATTGCCCAAATAGTGAACACCTACCAAGTCAGATTTGCAAAGGAAAAAACATCTGGACTCTAGATTTTGAAATCTAAGTTTCTTCCCATTAAATTAAACCTTGGCTTATAAATATCAATCCTTGAGACTACTAAGGAGAAAAAGAAAAAACAAAACAAAAACAGGAACTACTCGAAATATATTGAGGGATAAAAATCTATGTCAAAAATGCTCAGAACTAAACCTTCATGTATAACCACATAGAGCTCACTACCTGTAAATAAAGAAAGCACCTGTCTGTCTTCCACAAACAATACAAGGATGCAGATGTTACAGAAATACAGTTGGATTTCACCTGGCAGTTTGATGCAGTGTACTTGCACATGACAACACATTGATTTTACTTCTACCTCCATACAGACATTTACGTAAAGAAATCCATTAGGCAGACAGTTCTCATCTCTATTGACTGACACAGTGACAATCGAATACTTTTCACCATCCAAACTGACTGACAGTTAGACACTTAAACAAGCCTTCAAGTTGCAATAATAGTATGAAACACTTTCAATTACCTGAATCAAACAAATCCATGATCCCACTAGTTGAATGTATTTTTCTGTCTGCTGCTATGCTTGGTTTACACTTTTTGGGTAATTCAGATCCTTAACAAGAATGCTGCAACAATCAACAAGCCAGGGTTTCTAAATAATGATTTATACCTGAAGTATTTTTATTTTCTCTCTCTCTCTTTCTTTCTTTTTTGGCCAGAAAAAATAATGCATGGCAATGTCTTCCTGATTATTTCTTTTTGGCCTAGCAAGTTCTTTGAAACTGGTGTAGCTATTCTCAAAGCAATCTGTATAGTTAAAATGGTGTCCTAAATAATGTTAAACATTATATGTCAACCCACCTTGAAAAGGTAGTTGTATAGCTTTTCTGATACAGCAAATTAAAATGTAGTTTCCACTAACAATGTTTAATCTTTAGATCTAAATATGTGCTTAATTTGGATGTTCTTCTAATCCAAGTTCTAGCTATTTTTATGACCTAAGTAAATTCAAATATTAATGAGTGAAATCCTCTCCAATTAAAATCTGAATTTACTTAGGGCATAAAAATGAATAACTGGGTTTGACATACAAATAGCAAATTAGAAAATTAGATTTTTCAGATACATAAGTGATCAAAATGTATATATTTACATTTTACAATTTCTAGAATTAATAACTAAGGTTGAAAGTATCATCTAATGTTCCGTAGACATCAATATGTGTTGCTGCAAGACATTCAGCATGATCAGACTGAAATATCTAAATGAACATGCTTATGAGTTAAACATATACACTGCATAACAGGCAAACAAGTAGGATCAGGGTGCGCTCTAATGTATTGTAATTGGGTTGACAGAAATAAAAGGAAAAGTCAGAGTCCATCAAGAATTGTTCAGTAAAAAACACAGAAAAAGCAAAAGATTGTCTTTACAATTGAACAGATGCATCAAAAATGGTCAAAGCATTTTAAAAAGACATAATTTTACGTTCTGAGAAAACAAGATCTGAAAATAAACCATGTTTTCATATATTTGTCTTACAAAATCTGGCTTTTAAGCCATTGTATGTCTCAGGAGGTTGAGTACAGTCACTAACTTTTTTCCCTCTTTACTCACTGCCTGTGTTGTTGGGAACCCACGCAGGTAATAGATTATCTTTGCAAATATCAGGTGCTATTTTGCAGACTCAGTGCAGGTTTTTAAAATATATAGCAAAAACAACTGCTTCGCCTACATGCTTTTTTAAAATGTATAATGAAAATCCTAAAAAAATCCAAAATTCAGTAAATAACACATTCTCAATGTAAATCTGCAATGTTTGCTATCATTCATTCTATTTTGTTACTATTATGAAGGAAACATTTTAAAAGATTTTGAAAATGATGCTATAAAATGGGTCCTATGTCTCTTTTCAATTAGCAAGGACATAATACATTTTTTTATCAGTTTGTCTCATGGATGAAAATTAAATAATAAGTCTGTGCACAATTCTTTTAAGCTGTTAATGCTATTCCATCAGTGCTTAAACATATTGTTACTAGCCAACATAATTTGAAGGCGTCAATATAGAATTTACTGTGTGCATAACGTAAAATGACTCGTTGAGAAGACACTAGCTGTTGCAGACTATACAGCAAATTGATTTTCTGAAAAGGAATGCAGCTTGTATTTAACCTAACAGTGTAACCTTGTTGTACAACATGAAAAGGGATCATGCATATTGATTTCTTTATTACAATTCCTCTTGTGATCAGAAAACATTTGTAAAACAGTAGCTCTTGGAGAAAATCTTCTTTTAGTTTTAAAATTAGCAAATATAGGAAGGTTTCAGTTTTGAATTCTGGTATTGCCTCTCTCTGAAAGGAGTTATATGGTATAAAAAAAATGAGCAACTACTTCCCCTGATTTACTTTTGCCCTAATTTTAGCCAAAGTAATTTCAGATATTTTTAACAAGGTAAGTTTTAAATAAACATTCAAACTCTACTAATGTCACTAAAAATCACAAGTTTGTTGCTAGACCTGGGGCTTTTTTATTTTCTTCAAGAAAAGCTTACTATTTTAAAACTAAAAATTTACAAAGTACTTGATGAAAGGATTCATTACCCTTTTAAAGTAATGGCTGTTTAAAAAAAAAAAAAAAACAAAGACCAGAGAACCACGCTTGCTATCTCAGAAATAAAGTAGGGGAACTTGTATGTTATCCACACTGATGAACCTAAAATATAATAGTAATGGAACATGAATTTTATATTGCTTTCTTTTGAACACAATTAAACTTCAGAGGCTGTTAACGTGTAGTTTGTGGAATCGATGTAAGCAATTAAAAAATTGCAACCAAAATGTTTTGTGAGGCGTAATTACTATAAGGTCACTAGATATTATTTGGAGTCAGTTTAGTTTATCACATTACGACATGACAGGACGTGAGGCAAAAATTATAAATTCCTTCCCTAAATCTGTCCTTTTCTGATTTAGATGGATGAAGAATAATTAACTCTTAATTATTCACATGACTTCAAGGCAGTTTTAGGATTCGGTAAAGAATGCAGTCATTTTAACCAAGGAAAGCAGTCTCCTATCATTTATCAAATCTTGCAACTTGACCAATGATGAATAAAAAAATCTATGTTTACCCAAAGCCCTAACTGCTACCTTAGAGGTTGTTAAGCAACAAAATTTCCTTTAAATTCTACCATATGCAAATTATCAGATGCAATTTGCATTTTAAAGTATTTAACTCTACATATTTATTGGATTTTGAGGCCATGCTGATCATTGATTTATGTGCTTCTGGCAATCATATTTCCATATTTGTATGATTTTGATGACAGTAATAATTCAAATATGCAGAAAGTTGTTCTTTGAACAATATCTTTAATTACGTCCTCAAAGCATCATTGTTTTGCCTGGTGTCCTGACAAAAATGGTTTGAAATGAGAAATGGCATTATGATCCAAAATGCACAGAAGTACACTTGTCCTTTGCTGTCTTATACCAAATACACAGAAATGACTTTTCATGTTAAGAAATCCTCAGCCCTAACAGTCGGCAAAGCCCAGCAACCTTGCACGTAAATACTTTATTAATTCTGACACACTTTCACGACAAATTCAATCACAGTTCATAAGATTTCAGTTCAAAATGCAAAACCTGCCCCATTTACTTTGCCGCTAACTCAGAAAGTTTTGCTGCCACGTCTTTTTATTGGAGTTGTCACAAATTATGTGCACTCTTATGAAAGCTATCAAGAACTGTAACCATTAAAAGATCCACAAATGTTTTGACTATTTATTTCTCAAACACAGCTATCAAACAGCTCTTCTGTCACCATTACCTGAATAGTTTGTTTCAATATGACTTTTCAGTGCACTATAACACATTTATAAACTTTTTAGAATAATTGTTCACTCATGTACAAATACTCAAGACTAATGCATTAGCTTACACGATGTATTTGTGTTCTTAGTTTATTCCTATTTATACCCATGTTCATTTAAATATTGTGCAAAAGTCAATTATTATAATATCATTTTCATGTAATACTCCATATATTTAGCAGTTTGTTGTTTTCATAAGTAGTATTCTACATAAAACTTTTTCTGCTTTGTTCAGGGACAATCTAACATTTGAAATAAAAAAATAAGCAAAACCTTATTTTAAGTAATTTGTAATTTCATAAAACTGATTCTTTAAAAATGCAAAAAGAGTTCATAAATAGGGCTAAAATTAGCCTAATAATGACCTGCACTTTTGTCATTTTCAATCTGTAAATCACAGAAAACAAAATTCTTATGCAATTTTTATGTAGACTGCATAGTATCATACATATTCAGAACCAAAATATACTTCAGCCTTAAATGAAGGGGGGGGGCAGTAGAAGTGTACAGGATTTAAAAAAAAAAAAAATCTTGTAAAAGAACCAAAATCACATAGGCAGGTGACAATAATGAAGGTAAAAGGAATGCAATAACTATGATGTTCTTTTGGAAAACAAAAAACAGTACAATCCACAACATATATTTTTGGTCTGCAGACACCACACAAAAAATTATTCTTTAGGAAAACTTTAAATATTTTATTTAGTGATGCTGAGTAAAAATTTAGTGCACACTGTAACTGCATAAAGCTCTGCTAATTTTTATGAGAGCACTGAAGACAAAAGACTATATTACGTAGACCCAATATCTGCCACATCTTATGTACCTGTTAAGATTTTGTTGAAATCCCCAGATAGAAGGACAGAATTCAGGAGTATTTGCAATCTCTTATAGTTCTAATTTTAAAAAAGTTCACTGAAACAATACATGTACAGAAAAGAGTTCATTTTTATATATATATATCACCTTGCAAAGATGCATTTAGTATTTTGTTATATATCATGGCATGCTATTATGTTGAATTTGAACTCACCTAAGTATCAAAATGTATTTTTAAGGCAGTCACAATTGTTCTGTGATTCTTGATTCACTAAAATGTAAATATCTTGTCTTATTCTAAGTAAGCATGCACTTAATGAAATACATAGCATTTGCTGAACAATCTTTAAGGAAATAATTAGATAAAGACAAGTGGCTGTTTTTCAGCAAGTATCAGATTAAAAATGTTTACCTGACAGGTATGATGAACTTATCCCAGACAGGTATGATGAACTTATCATCAAAATTATGCAAATAAGTTTACTGTTAACTAGATGTGTTAGCAATATTACAAGCACACACAAACTTACAAACAAAGAATTCATTTTTACTTATAAATGTTCAGCATTTTATCTTTAATATCTTCTAAAGATCATAAAGATAAATGTCTCTAATGCTAAAAATTATTTATACTACAGAGGAGACCTAGAATGTTGCTTGTAGGTAAAGTTACAACAGCATTTTCATTTAGAAGGGGCGTGAAGGATGACAATTAATTTTACCATCTCACTTTAACACTCCCTAGTGGCTAATGGAGGAACAGCACTGAATACCATTCCAGTTGGCCTGCTTTACTGGCCACCTAAGTGTTGTAATTGCAGCTGCAGTACAAAATGGGAAGCAGTTCAGGCAATCCAGTGAAAAGACAGCCCAGAATGCTGGATGGGATAAAGTATGAGGGCCCAACATAAGACCAGTGAAGTCTAAGCTTTGTTTATCATCCCAAGGAGGAGCAAGCACTGTTAGAGCACATGCCACTGCAAAGATTCGGGAGGGGAGAGATACCATACTTTGATGACTGGATTTACTACATTACCCGAAAAAGTGGTATAATGACCACAAGCCATTTTGGTCCATTAACAATCTGCCACTTTGGAAACTTCTGTATCTACCCACATGAAGGGAGTCTGAGTCTGAAAATCCATTCTTAATCATGAATTTCATAGCTCTCATCCATTTAAGGCAAACCTTAACATTTTCACATTGGTTTTTATGTTTGAATATATTAAATAAACAAAGGGGAAGAACATAAAAAAAAGAGACATAACAATTCAGCTGAAATTAAATCCCAAAAAGGTGGTGGGGGGGGGAGTTTAATTCACAACAAATAAGTAAATCATTTGCAGAGCTCCCCAATATAGAAAGTATATTACATAATAAAAACAATGAGCTTGCTTAATAAATCTATAAATTCTTCCTAAATAATTAGGTAAACAAATTCTGAAAGGGTTTATAAGAAATTTAAATATATAATCAAAGTTCAAATGACTAGCAATATATGTAAAGCAAATAATCTTCTTAATACTTAACAAACTCTTCACAGAGGCACAATTGTTATCTTACTAATTTTTCTGCTTCCCTCTCTATAGTTCATGAAGGTGCTACAGGGACTCATTACTGTACATCCCTTGTCCTGTCTATAATTGCCCTCCAGGTACTATCTTTGCCATGACTTAAATGTTCTAAGCATGGCCAGGTGCTCTCTAGGGCAGCTGAAATATCTCTATGATTTAGGGACCAAAGCATTCTGTCTGTGTGTCCTGCTTCCAGGAACACCAGACAAGAAAGAACAAATATTGTTTACATTATTAAAAAGGTGTTCCTTGATAAACTTACAGTATATGTTCTCAAAGTGGGGTCAAATACATTTTGTCCTCTAAAGATGAGCAACTCCTTTACTGAACCATGTGGCTAAAAATACCAATATAAATGTACAAAAAGCTGATGTTTTCCATGCATAATGCAGTATATTTGATGTTTGATATCAAAAGATAATAAAACATTCATCTATTCTCTAGAACCTTGACACAATTTTAAAACTGTAAATCTATTCTGGTAATAAATGACTCTTTGGACACTGTGACTAGGGACATTGTAACCAAATGGGTAAATGGTAAATATTTTAGTTACAGTTGAGGCCTCTCTTAATATATTTCAATGATAATGAATGAATCTCTAAATCGATACTATAAAATATAAAGAATTTATAAATAATTAAAACATTTATCTTCATGGTAGAGTATAAAGTATTGTATGTAGTCTAGATATGAAATGAAATTCCTGTATCAAACTGGCACATTTTTATCATTTGTATAGCTCAGTACTACTGCTTATTAATAATAAATTAAGCAGTTGTAGCCAGTTATATAAACTGGCAGTTGATTGCAAAGGAACCTAAAATTGCAATAAGACAGCATAACAGTTAATGCACAAAATGCATTTTCATTTGTAAAGTAACAAAAATCTCCACCTTAAATTGCTCTGTTCAGCTAGCAGCTGCTGTAAGGAAAAATTGGAAAGATTTATACATGTAGCTTAGAAATATCATATAACTAAAAGAAATCTCACAGCAGCATACACTAGCAAAGGTAAGAGTCATTTTGAGCATTTCCTTCATATTCAAAACACTATAAAAATATACTCTAATTTATACCATGAATTCAAAATGATTTGGTGTGATATTTCCTTTTTCTATTTATGAATCTGGTTGGAAAGTCAGTAGGGATATTATTACTTCAGTATTGTATTGTGAACTCCTTCATACTGTATAAAAGACTAATACACGTTTTGAAAGAACTCCATGTCCTGCTAATGACTAGTTTTTCAGAAGCAAGCTGCTTTTCAAGTACGTTTAAAAAAAATTCCCTTATATCATCTTAGTTGTATGCAAATCAAGTTTAAAAGAAAAAAAAGAACTGCATAGAAATTCAGATTAATGAAGCCCTAAAATATACAACATAAATGAAATGTAAGCATTAACAAACTTTCATATATGTAAAGATATCACTTCACGCTTAACACTGAAAAAGCTCACTTGAAAACAGCTGCTTCAATAAAGCTAAAGTCGACTTGGCAAAAGCAAGTAATAAATGGCTCCATTTCCATTTATAATGTCTAAAAACAGTAACAAAATAAGAAGAATGTTGACACTTTGGGAGTATCTACTTTATAAAACTAACACGCAGCCTTACGATGATCCAGTTCATTTTTTGTATTCAGATATTATGAGCACTCCTCTAGTAATGCAAAATTAGAAATGCTAGAAAATTAGGACAGAAAAAAATAATATTTACATTACAAAACCTTGACTCACAGAAGTAACAAGATCATTATAACATTTTTCAGTAACTTTAAAAAAGAAAAACAATAGAAAAATGGTGAATAGTGCATGACTAAGCACATGAAATAAGAAAAATGTACAGGTCAACTCATTTATAGTAATTCAACCTTCATCTTCTGATTTACTTACTGTAAAAAATCTATTATAGTTACAATTTGGTAGTGAACTGTAGCCATCTACTGGAAAGAACAGATAAAGCAAATGTCTAAGACAATGTTCCTCCCCAGGAATCTAGCTTGCATTTTTCTAGTATATACCAGAAAAATGAAATGTTAAATGCTATTAATATTATAAAAGGAATTTCTCTTACTCAGGTTAGATTCAACAAAATCAGACATATATTCATACATTTGATAGCATGTATTTTTAAAATACAATACTTAATCTACCATAGCAATTTATAGATTGTTTCCTATCACAGGATAATTTTATCCTGTGATTCACTATTCTAATTTTTCCTGTGTTTACATTTTCCAAGAGTCACATAATGGCAGTAGTATTAAGTGAATCATAAAATATTATTTACTAGATGTGTTTTAAAGCAAACCCAAGGAGTAATTTTAGTAGTTTATAAATTAAAGGTTGCATATTGTGGTAAAATGCATCTATGCATAATATTTTGTAAATTAGTTAGGCTTTGATATATTTAAAGAATTGAAAAGAATGAAAGAAATAAAGCTAAAATACAGACCCTGATTCTTCAATAATAGAAAAAACATCTTATAACATGTTTCACTTTTGAAATATGGGAGTTGCTGCCAATACTTGCAGCCCTGTTCAGAGTATAGTGAATGGTTCCAACACTAACCGTAACACCAAACCAGAAGAGTTCAACAGTCATGTTCTGTGATTCACAGGTAATTAGCTTTTCTCCTTGCATTTTAGTTATGTATGACTGTTTCCTCAGTCTTAAAAGCATATGCCCAAATCCTGGAAAAGAAGCATAAAAGCCCTAATCTGTAGAAAACATGCAGAAAACATCCTCCAATATCACAATGCTGAAGGACAGAATTTTCAACCCCAATCCTGCAGTTGCTACAGTAAGGTACTGGGGTGGAAAAAAGTTAAGTCACAGACACATCCTGCTGCTCTCCTCTTATGCTGGGATTTGGTCATTTTGATCCAAACTGGGTGTGGACTCAATGGCCATACTGCCAACATACCATCTTCTGTCCTTTAATCATGTTCTGGCAGGAAGAGGCATCACATCAGTTCCACAGCCCTACTATGCACAGAGCAAACGTGCAAGTTCTCCACTCCTTGGTTCACTAACAGCAAAAATGTATGGCTTCCATTGCATTGGGACCTAAAGCAGATATGGAAGACTACTCAGGATTCATCAATACAAATCTATCCTGAACAAAATGAATCCATGAAAATGGAGTAAAATGCTTAACCTTCACAAAAAGAAAAACATCCTGACAGGATGGAAAATGTGATGGGCTAGATCCTCGACCTTATCAAGTCATCTTTGAGCTGGTCTACGGAACAAGGACTTAAATTCTGCACATCAGGCAAGTGGACGATTCCACTGGCATGAAGGAATTTCCAGATGGTATTGAATTGACTCTAAACCACACATTTGGTATCCCGCAGGAAATGGGAGTGTGGCTTGTGCTGTGACCATCCCAAACACTGAAACAGCCAGATGTAAAGGAAGCCAGTATAGTTTAGAGCAGAAACTATGCCAGGGATCAGACCAGCACATAACTAGCAAAGGGGTTAGGAGGCAACAATAGCTCCTTTGTACCCATCCTCAGCTGTGCCCAGCACTTTACTGAGCGCACCTGAAAATCTGACCTAGTATGTTTTCTGATCTATGATGGTACATTTGAAAAATATATCCATATGTTCTATTCATGGATTCCATTAATTAAGCCATATGACCTCATAATACCACCATTCAATAATTCCAAACCACAGAACACTCCCTAATAAAACAGGTGGTCGCTTAGCAATACCCAATGTTTAAGGGGAGCAGGAAAGAGGAGGAAAACGTCTTGATATAATCACTCAAGAGTCTATTAAGGAAACTGAGTAGTTATGAAGTAAGAGATAAGTTCCATCAGGAATTAGAAAACTAGATAAGAGACGAGCAACAAAATTACGTATTTGTTATCAATTTTCAGTATGGCAAAAGGAGGTCTTAACATTCAATATCAGGGCTGATGTTATTTTATACACTTAAGCATGATCTTAAAATAGAGGTGAATAGTGAGGTGGGGAAATGTGCATGCAATACAAAATTTACTAAGTCTAGTCAAGACCAAAGAAAACTGTGAGAAACTTCAGGGGAACCTAAAACAAAAAACAAAAAAACTAGGTGAACAGACAGCATGATGGCAGATTAAATTTACTGTTGACAAATGCTAGGTAATGTACAATGGAAAGAAAATTTGCACTACCTGTCTCTATTGCCAGGTTCTAAATTAACTGTAACCACTCAAGAAAAAGACCTGGGCATTATTCCATCTACGTATTTATATAGCATCTTTCAGAGTGCTTCAATGTAAACTGACATAGCTTCCTTCACTTCCAGGAACTGAAATTTACATGCTGAGGACATCAACCAGTGTGCTCAGTTCTGGTCATCTAAAAATCGCACTGTAGAAATTAAAGGGTTTCAGGAACAGTCTAGGAAAACAATTTAGAGGAATGGAAAATCTTTGAACAGATGTGAACTTTTTAGTAAAGAGGAAATTAATAAGAAGGAACATGATAGAAGTACTATTTACAAAATAATGAATGGTGTAGACAAAGTATCACTCCTATTTGTCTCCTCATAACACACAATCAACGGAACAGTCAATAAAACTGAAAGGAAAAAACTGATAAAAGTAAATATTTTTATTTTAATACACAAAGCATAATTAATCTACAGAATTCATTGCCAGTAGATATCACTGAGGCCAAGAGCTTTGAAGGATTCTAAAAAGGTTTTGACTTTTACATAGGTAATGAAAACATCCACAGTATTAGACATATTGAGAAAATGAGAATGGATGTAAGCATTCATACTTCAAACCATAAGAAAGCCACCTGATGTCACATTGGGTTAGAAGAAATTTCCCACTATGTGCATAATTGCCCACTACTGGCTTTCTTGCAGCTTCTTCTGAAGCAGCTGACATTGGTTACTGCTGGAAACAGTGTACTACACTAAATGGACCACCAGTCTAATTCAATCTCACTATTCCTATGTTTTTAAGTTAGTTGACAAAATACAATCAGAGCAATTTGCTGATGTAATATCATGATTTCTTACTGTGGATGCTATTTATGACTTACATGAGCACAGAACTATGGCTCCATCAATTGTTGAAAAAGAATGAAGGAAAGAGGAAAATAAGTGTA